>NC_061780.1:27770343-27872843 GCF_022458985.1 Mugil cephalus | reverse complement strand
ATCATCATCTGATGAATGTGATGAATGAAGCATCTGCAGCAGAACGACTGTGAACGTGTCTCAGTTTGTCCAAGTAGCGTTAGCGTTAGCACCAGCTGATCCGGTAGTGACAGGCAGCAGAACCAACCCATAAAGATGGAAGACGCTAAACAGCACGTTGGTCCTCTCCATGGGACATTTGAGGACAAAGACACCAAGAGGGACCAGTGGAGACACATAAAGTATCATCACACTCTGCAGGAAGGAGTTTTCTTTCCAGCTTCAAACAGCACATGAACCAAGCCAAGCATACGTTAGCCGGGGATTCTGCTAGCACTTGGGCTAACGCGGCTAACAGCTGGAGACAAACCAAGACAAACCAGGACAAAGACAAGCTGCCAATGCTGCTGCTAATATGTGTCCAGGACCAGGACCAGGCTGCAGGACATCATTCTGTCTCCGGTCTGAAGTCTTGCAGGACCTCGAAGCTGCAGCTCAGATTGTGAGTTATTAGTTAGTTATTAGTCAACAATTACTAGTAACTGATGAACTCACACTGGATCAGGGTGAGGGGCTGGACCGTCTGACCCGGCTGCAGGTTCAGCAGCAGAGGAGTCCCACGGTTCATCATCGTCTGCACCGGGAAACCCTGAACACAACACAAACACACACCAGCCGTTAGGACGCCCCGACGAGAGCAAACAGCTGATCATCAGCTGGTAAACAAACAAACAGCTGATCATCAGCTGGTAAACAAACAAACAAACAGCTGATCATCAGCTGGTAAACAAACAAACAGCTGATCATCAGCTGGGACAGAGGACTTCTTCTCTGTACCTGTGTGGTGAGGAGGATGGGCCGGGCGTTTCCTGTCCCGGGGGCTGCTGGGAGGAGGAAAGCTCCACCTGCCGTCTGTGTCAGGATGATGGGTGGAGCCTGAGCCATAAGGGGCGGGGCCGGGGCAGGGAGCGAGGAGGCAGCAGGGCCTCGAGGAGGAGGAGCCACAGAGGAGGAGACGATTTGGACATGTGATGAAACTGTGGACAAAGAAACACAAACATGTTGTCATGACGACTGAGGACAGATTCCATCCAGCAGTGATGTTGTGGACACACTGGTACCTGTTGGAGCAGGTGGGACAGGTGGGACAGGCGAGGGCGTCCTGGGGGGCGGAGTCTCAGGTGCAGGGGGAGGAGACGGTGAGTCCTCCACTGCAGAGACAGGTTGGATGTGCAGCATCAGTTACCATGGCAACGTGACCGGGCAGTCCTCACAGAGAAAGACGAACGTGTGTCTCACCTGGCTCTCCGTAGCTGTCCATGAAGTCGATGTCGTCCTCCTCCACGCCGTCGTCCACCCGTTGCCATGGCTCCAGCTCCTCCTCCTCACACTCCATGAACAGCTCCATGTCCATGTTGCTGTGGAAACCAGGACAAAGGTAAGAGCCGTCATCACCCTGATCTTCATCAGATCTGAACCAAAACATTTTCCATTGATTGTCTGAGAAAAAATGTGAGAAATATAATTAAGATTTAAATCTGACTCTTCTACAGATTCTCGTTCTTTAAATAGCTTTTTTTTTTAATCATAAATAGTCAGGGTAAAGTTAAATTGTTATTGTGTTGTAAATAAAGTTTAATTTAAAGCGCCTCTTGGTGCCGTTCCTGTCCTGGCCACAGGAGGCGCTGCGCTCCGGGCTTTTTGTTTTCTGCAAACCGACCGAAGCGCGTCTTTTCCGGCATAAACAACCTCCCAGTCCCGTACAGAAACACCCGGGGCTCCGCTCACGCAGCCGGAGCTGAAGCCGAGTCCCCTTGAACAGAACCGGTGCGTTTGCTCCGTTTGGTACCGTCCAGCTGCACCGCCCCGCCGGCAGCAGCGAGCTGCTCCAAACCGAGCGCCCCCTAAAAGCTGCGTGTTAAGCCGAACCGGACCGAGACGAGCCGAGTCAGACCGGACCGAATCAGACCGGACCGAGACGAACCAAACTGGACCGAGCCAAACCGGTTTTACCTGCTGCTGTTGCGGGACCGCGGAGCTCGGACGGGTTCGCACGCTTCTTCTCCAGGCGCGCTCCGGTTCGACGGGCAGGAGGGCGGGTCTTCCGCCCACTCTTTGTATCAGGGTCGCTGATTGGCCAACATTGGTATTACGTCACTTCCCTTTCAGACAGCGACGTCTCTCATTGGTCGCTGGGAATTTTTCTGGACAAACTGAAGTCCGGTGCGAGCTGCGCCGCGTGTTAAACAGAACGGAGACGTTAAATTAGGGGGACCAGACGTCCCCGGTCTCTGGGGACAGTCCCCGGTTTGGATGACCTGTCCCCCGGCTGAAGTTACCCACAGTGTCCCCGGTGACAGCGTTTTATGAATGAGGAAAAAATGCTGCGCGCAGAATAGAACAATGGTTATTACGGTAGCCAGATAGGAAGCGCGGGGGCACGCGGGCTACAGTTATTACGGTAGACTGTTGGTAGCTAATGACATCACGGACATCAGTTTAAATATGTTTAAATATGAATAAATGCGTCACAATAAACCGTAAATGTCCCCGTTTCTTGATTTCATCTTTATAATATCAAATCAACATAATTTCGGAAATTTGGTCACCTGATGTTAAACCGCTCCGCAGCTGCACCGGAGTCACCGGTAAACACCGCCGCGGGTCAGCACCGGGACCAGGAGGCGTCTACACAGCGGCCACTCAGAGAAAAAGACGCCATCTTGGTTCGGTGGGAGGAGCCACGCTGTATGACGTCACGAGCCATACTGGAAAAAAAACCCTGAAACTAAAACGGATTTAATGAATTAAAAGTTTCGGTTTGAACAATTAACTCATTCACTCAAATAGACAATTTTTTATTTTTATTTTTATTTATTTATTTTTTAAAAGTCCTCATGGCGCCAGGATGTGGGATTGAGAACTTACATTTTCATTGGTTCGTTTCTAGAAGGTCAGAAATGACAAATAAAATCTGAATGAAAATAATCTGTTTCTGTTCCTGTCCTCTACAGGACAGTGTCTTTAGTCCCTGTCTCTTCCTGTAGAGGACAGTGTCTTTAGTCCCTGTCTCTTCCTGTAGAGGACAGTGTCTTTAGTTCCTGTCTCTTCCTGTAGAGGACAGTGTCTTTAGTCCCTGTCTCTTCCTGTAGAGGACAGTGTCTCTAATCCGTTGTGTTGTGTAATCGTCTCTAATCTGTTAATCTCTGTCTCGGTGTCTCAGTCCGTCCGGAGCTGCAGTGATGAAGGTTCCTGGTCCAGAGTTCCTGGTGCTGCCGTGGCCCGGTGGTTCTGAGCCGGTCCTGGAGGACGAAGGCTGGACTCTGTCGCTGAGATGTGGAGCTCTGCTGGGAGTCACCGTCATCTGTGAGAAACTAACAGCTTCTTTATCAATGAGTGAATGGGTCTGAATGATATTAACTTCATTCATTAGTTTGATAGTTGGATTAAAACTGAGACAAACAGACTCATACAAGTAGAACTGGAACTAAATACTTCAGTAAATGTCTTCAGTTTGGACCCTTAACCTTCCTACGTAGTCGACTCCGCTACGAACCATCGCTACTGGAACCTCCACAGTCCGGTTCATTCTGGAACAACTCCACCCAAACTCTAGGTGGTGCTGTGTCTTTTTACCAGCCGGGTTCATTTTTATTTCATGTTTAGAGGCTCAGTGTTGATCTGAGAATAAACTATCTACTTCCTGTTTCTTTTAACTGTCACTTCCCTGGTTAAATCGAAGGCTCCTTTAGGAGAAAAACCCCCACGTCCTGATAACACGATGTTGTTTAGCATCAACAGATGAACCTGATCTAGTTTTTATTATCTACATGATTCTACATCAGCTATGAACCACATGGAGACTGGACTCATAGAATCTGGACCTTTAGTCTCCATCTACTGGTCTAATGGTGCTACTACAGATAATACACACAATGCAGCCATCTAGTAGTGAAGGTTAGCTTAGCATTGCTATGTAGCATGTAGCCTTGGTGGCTGTTAGCTTAGCATTGCTATGTAGCATGTAGCCTTGGTGGCTGGTAGCTTAGCATTGCTATGTAGCCTGTAGCCTTGGTAGGCAGCTGTTTAGCCTTGTGCTGTAGCTAGCATTGCTATGTAGCATGTAGCCTTGGTGGCTGGTAGCTTAGCATTGCTATGTAGCCTGTAGCGTTGGTGGCTGGTAGCTTAGCATTGCTATGTAGCATGTAGTCTTGGTGGCTGGTAGCTTAGCATTGCTATGTAGCATGTAGCCTTGGTGGCTGGTAGCTTAGCATTGCTATGTAGCATGTAGCCTTGGTGGCTGGTAGCTTAGCATTGCTATGTAGCATGTAGCCTTGGTGGCTGGTAGCTTAGCATTGCTATGTAGCATGTAGCCTTGGTGGCTGGTAGCTTAGCATTGCTGTGTAGCATGTAGCCTTGGTGGCTGTTAGCTTAGCATTGCTGTGTAGCATGTAGCCTTGGTGGCTGGGGTCCTGGGGAGTTCCATGTGTAAATCTCCATCTTCTTCTGGATCGTATAATGAGCTCAATGGTAGAATGTGATGACGTCCAGGAGAAATAAAATGTCCAAAGGTTGAATTGTGTGAACGTTGCCTCCTGTAGTGAATCAGATTCCTTTTCATTATGTCCATTAAACTGAGGTCTATGTGAAACAGATGCAGCTTTATTGTCATGTAAATACACAACAAAATGCAATTTGGTTTCTACCTGAAGCAGCAGATCAGCTGTTTCCTCACACCTGCCTCATGTCTTCAATGTTGTTTTGTCAATGCACGTGGGTGAGGTTAGACCCTCTGGTGGTCTAACCCGGGTCTAAACCAGGTCTAAACCGGGTCTAAACCGGGTCTAAACCAGGTCTAATCTGGAGCACGATCTGTTCTAAGTTAAGTCCATATGAACGTCCCCATCTGGACTCTGGGTGGACGCTAACTGCTCCCTGGACTAGAACATGTATGTGTGTGTGTGTGTGTGTGTGTGTGTGTGTGTGTGTGTGTGTGTGTGTGTGTGTGTGTCCAGGTGTGGTCGTGTTGAGGAGGTGGATCTCAGGTGGAGTTTGTCGGTGTCCAGTCCGTCTGGACGGGAGGACGGTTGTGATCACTGGAGCAAACACCGGCATCGGGAAAGAGACGAGCAGAGACCTGGCTGGCAGAGGTCAGAGTCCAGGACCCCCGTCCCCCGTCCTCTGGTCTGTTCCGTCCTCAGTGTTGTTATCGTAGATCCAGTCGTCCATTAGTCGTCTCCTGTCGGTGGACCTTGTTGTTGTGGACGTGTCTCCGTCCTCTCCGTCCTCTCCGTCTCTCTGGTGCTAATGATGCTAGGACCCCAGGTAATTCCGGTCTCTCTGGGCCGTGACCTCTGACCCCGGCTCCTACAGTGGCCCTCAGAGGTCAAACATGGACGGGTGTGTTTGTTTCGCTGACCAGGAGCCCGGGTGGTGATGGCGTGCAGGGACCTGGCCCGGGCGGAGACGGCGGCGGAGGACATCCGACGCTCGACGGGAAACGGTAACGTGGTCATCAGACACCTGGACCTGTCCTCAGTCTACTCCGTGAGACAGTTTGCTAAAGAGTTCCTGGAAACTGAAGACAGACTGGACATCCTCATCAACAACGCAGGTCAGATCACCTGTCCTTGCATGTGTCCATCTGTCCCTGTGTCCATCTCTCCGTCTCTCTAACTCTCTGTCTGTCTCCAGGAGTGATGATGTGTCCACGATGGCTGACTGAAGATGGTTTTGAGACTCAGCTCGCTGTCAATCATCTGGGTCACTTCCTGTTGACCAATCTGCTGCTGCCAAAGCTGAAGAGCTCCGCCCCTAGCCGCGTGGTCAACGTGTCCTCCATCGCCCACCGGGGGGGTACGTCTCCAGAGATGTCCCCCGCACCACGTCCCACCACATCTGACGTCCCAGACTTTAATTTTTTAGTTTATGTTCCAGGTCACATCGACTTTGACGACCTGTTCTTCAGCAGGAGGCCGTACAGCGCTTTGGAGAGCTACAGGCAGAGCAAGCTGGCCAACGTCCTGTTCTCCAGGGAGCTCGCCCGCCGCCTCACAGGTCCCCACAAACACAGGCAAACACACGGGTCCCCACAAACACACAGGTCCCCACAAACACACAGGTCCCCACAAACACAGGCAAACACACAGGTCCCCACAAACACAGGCAAACACACGGGTCCCCACAAACACACAGGTCCCCACAAACACACAGGTCCCCACAAACACAGGCAAACACACAGGTCCCCACAAACACACAGGTCCCCACAAACACAGGCAAACACACGGGTCCCCACAAACACAGGCAAACACACGGGTCCCCACAAACACAGGCAAACACACGGGTCCCCACAAACACAGGCAAACACACAGGTCCCCACAAACACAGGCAAACACACAGGTCCCCACAAACACAGGCAAACACACAGGTCCCCACAAACACAGGCAAACACACGGTCCCACAAACACAGGCAAACACACAGGTCCCCACAAACACAGGCAAACACACAGGTCCCCACAAACACAGGCAAACACACAGGTCCCCACAAACACAGGCAAACACACAGGTCCCCACAAACACAGGCAAACACACTGGTCCCCACAAACACACAGGTCCCCACAAACACACAGGTCCCCACAAACACAGGCAAACACAGGTCCCCACAAACACACAGGTCCCCACAAACACAGGCAAACACACGGGTCCCCACAAACACACAGGTCCCCACAAACACAGACAAACACACAGGTCCCCACAAACACAGGCAAACACACGGGTCCCCACAAACACACAGGTCCCCACAAACACACAGGTCCCCACAAACACACAGGTCCCCACAAACACACAGGTCCCCACAAACACAGACAAACACACTGGTCCCCACAAACACACAGGTCCCCACAAACACAGGCAAACACAAGGGTCCCCACAAACACACAGGTCCCCACAAACACAGACAAACACACAGGTCCCCACAAACACACAGGTCCCCACAAACACAGGCAAACACACGGGTCCCCACAAACACACAGGTCCCCACAAACACAGGCAAACACACGGGTCCCCACAAACACACAGGTCCCCACAAACACAGACAAACACACGGGTCCCCACAAACACACAGGTCCCCACAAACACAGACAAACACACGGGTCCCCACAAACACACAGGTCCCCACAAACACAGGCAAACACACGGGTCCCCACAAACACACAGGTCCCCACAAACACATTAACGTCCCCGCCTGTCCCCCCTGTCCCCGCCTGTCCTCCAGACTCGGGCGTGTCCTCGTTCTGCCTCCACCCCGGCGTGATCCGGACCGAGCTGGGACGCCATGTGGAGGACTGGTGTCCCCTGCTGGGGACGCTGCTGCGGCTGCCGTCCCTGCTGCTGATGAAGACGCCCAGCGAAGGCTGCCAGACCTCGGTGTTCTGCGCCGTGACGCCGGGTCTGGAGGGACAGTCCGGCCGCTACTTCAGGTACAGCTCAGATTTCTGACGGTCAGTGAACGTGACGTCCACTAACGTCTCCTATGTCTCTGCAGCGACTGCACGGAGCGGGACGTGTCTCCGGAGGGACGGGACGACCAGGCCGCCAGGAAGCTTTGGGAGGAGAGCGCTCGGCTGGTCGGGCTCCAGGACTCCAGCTGATCTGACCTCTGACCTCCGGGACGACTGCAGCGCCTCCTTCAGGACACAGGAGACATGTCCCTTCACATGTGTGACTGTTGTGTGTTGTTGTCCATAGGACACACACACAGTTTAATAACGTTTACACACATTAACACATTAACACATATCATCCACATATTCTCAGTGTCTTCCTCAAACAACGATCACGGGTTCTGTTCCAGCATCAGGACAGGACACTTCTTTGCACTGCACATATACACATATATATATATGTTATAATAATTACAACTATAACTGTGTGTGAGACACTGGCGGGTTAGAGGTAGGGTTCTAGGGTTAGAGTTCTAGAGTTAGGGTTCTAGGGTTAGGGTTCTAGGGTTAGGGTTCTAGGGTTAGGGTTAGGGTTAGGGTTCTAGGGTTAGGGTTAGGGTTCTAGGGTTAGGGTTCTAGGGTTAGAGTTCTAGAGTTAGGGTTCTAGGGTTAGGGTTAGAGTTAGGGTTCTAGGGTTAGGGTTCTAGGGTTAGAGTTCTAGAGTTAGGGTTCTAGGGTTAGGGTTAGGGTTCTAGGGTTAGAGGTAGGGTTCTAGGGTTAGAGGTAGGGTTCTAGGGTTAGGGTTCTAGGGTTAGAGTTAGGGTTCTAGGGTTAGAGTTCTAGAGTTAGGGTTCTAGGGTTAGGGTTAGGGTTCTAGGGTTAGGGTTAGGGTTCTAGGGTTAGGGTTCTAGGGTTAGGGTTAGGGTTCTAGGGTTAGAGTTAGGGTTCTAGGGTTAGAGTTCTAGGGTTAGGGTTCTAGGGTTAGGGTTAGGGTTCTAGAGTTAGGGTTCTAGGGTTAGGGTTCTAGGGTTAGGGTTAGGGTTCTAGGGTTAGAGGTAGGGTTCTAGGGTTAGGGTTCTAGGGTTAGGGTTCTAGGGTCAGAGTTAGGGTTCTAGGGTTAGGGTTCTAGGGTTAGGGTTCTAGGGGGAACAGGTTTGTGTAAAACACAGATGTTATTCTTGAAGCTGATTTCATTGACATTAGTCCTAAAGGTGAAGATGTGAAAGTTTGATGAGGATCAGTGAGAGACGGGACGTTTAAAGCAGCATAAACACCGTCCTCTTTTTCTCACAGTATTATTACAGTATTATCACAGTATTATTACAGTATTATCACAGTATTATCACAGTATTTTCACAGTATTATTAACACAAGTATTATCACAGTATTAAAATATAGTATTATTACAGTATTATTGCAGTATTATCACAGTATTATCACGATATTATAACAGTATTATCACAGTATTATTACAGTGTTATTACAGTATCATTACAGTATTATTACAGTATTATCACAGTATTATTACAGTGTTATTACAGTATTATTGCAGTATTATTACAGTGTTATTACAGTATCATTACAGTATTATCACAGTATTATCACAGTATTATTACAGTATTATTACAGTATCATTACAATATTATTACAGTATTATTACAGTGTTATTACAGTATCATTACAGTATTATCACAGTATTATCACAGTATTATCACAGTATCATTACAATATTATTACAGTATTATCACAGTATTATTACAGTATTATCACAGTATTATTACAGTATCATTACAGTATTATCACAGTATTATCACAGTATCATTACAGTATTATCACAGTATTATTACAGTATTATTACAGTATTATCACCGTATTATCACAGTATTATTACAGTATTAATGAGCTTCTCTAACGTGTTCGGGAGGAATGAAGTGAATCAGCAGCTTCAGTTTGTTCCTTATAAAACATTCAGACCTGGATTAATCCTGGAAAACAAGGAGGTTTATCCCCATTCACACTTTAAGACACGATGAAAATCAATCAGATGAAAGGCTGCACCAAAGACTGTCTCCGTCTCTCTGTCTCTCTCTGTCTCTGTCTCTATCTATGTCTCTGACTCTGACTCTGTCTCTGTCTCTCTTTCTTTGTCTCTCTGTGTCTCTGTCTCTGACTCTGTCTCTGTCTGTCTCTGTCTCTCTTTCTTTGTCTCTCTGTGTCTCTGTCTCTGACTCTGTCTCTCTCTCTGTCTGTGTCTCTGTGTCTCTGTCTGTCTCTGTCTCTCTTTCTTTGTCTCTCTGTGTCTCTGTCTCTGACTCTGTCTCTGTCTGTCTCTGTCTCTCTTTCTTTGTCTCTCTGTGTCTCTGTCTCTGACTCTGTCTCTGACTCTGTCTCTCTCTCTGTCTGTGTCTCTATGTCTCTGTCTGTCTCTGTCTCTCTTTCTTTGTCTCTCTGTGTCTCTGTCTCTGACTCTGTCTCTGTCTGTCTCTGTCTCTCTTTCTTTGTCTCTCTGTGTCTCTGTCTCTGTCTCTGACTCTGTCTGTGTCTCTGTCTCTGTCTCTGTCTCTCTGTCTCTGTGTCTTTGTCTCTGTCTGTCTCTGTCTCTCTGTCTCTGTCTCTCTGTGTCTCTGTCTCTGTCTCTCTGTCTCTGTGTCTGTCTCTGTGTCTCTGTCTCTCTGTGTCTCTGTCTGTCTCTGTCTCTGTCTCTCTGTCTCTCTGTCTCTCTGTCTCTGTGTCTGTGTCTGTGTCTCTGTGTCTCTGTCTCTCTGTGTCTCTCTGTCTGTCTCTGTCTCTCTGTCTCTGTCTCTCTGTCTCTCTGTCTCTGTGTCTCTGTCTCTCTGTCTGTCTCTGTCTCTGTGTCTCTGTCTCTGTGTCTCTGTGTCTCTGTCTCTGTCTGTCTCTGTCTCTGTGTCTCTGTCTCTGTGTCTCTGTGTCTCTGTCTCTCTGTGTCTCTCTGTCTGTCTCTGTCTGTCTCTGTCTCTGTCTCTGTCTGTTACTGACCGACTGCTTTGTCCTCTAAGTGTCTCTTTGTTGTTTTTTTGAGCTATTTTGAATTGTTTTGAACATAAATTGAAGATGTAGCATAAAGGCTTAGCTTTAGCTTTAGCTTTAGCTTTAGCAGCCACGTGAAGCAGTGAACCATCTAAATGTTCACATCCTCACAGCTGTTCAGTTTTCATAGTGAGAACAGGTTTGTCCTTTTCATTAACACTATGTACTTTCTTATATCAGATACTGACGTCACTTTACTTCCCGACTGAAACTGACTCCTGGTTGAATTTACTTTTCGTATAAACTGTGACTTTCTGTATCATAAGGTTTGGTAATTACTCCCCTGTTATGTTCTATAAACGATGTCGTGACCTCGTTAAGGGTTTTTCACTGTCACTCTTTCATTCTTCAAAGTTAGATTTATAATATTGTTTTTTTTCTGTCTATTTCATTTTGTTTCCTTATTCCTTAGCAACCTACACTTCTCCCAGATAAAGACATTCCTTTTCCATCGGTCCTGTTCTTTAATGTCGTCCCTGAACTCATCATCGAGTTCCTTGGTTTTTAATTGGAGCATGATGATCACACACAAACAGATTCATTAAGGAGGAATCCTGTTATTTCTAACTTTAGCTTCACAAACATTTGTTTTCATGACTAAACTGATGATGTTGTGTCACTGAAACCCACAGGGATTTATTCAGGTTTTAGTATTTGTGTTTGCAGGTAGATGTGATTAATTCATCACCACCAACTGTTCTATTGGGTTTATCCAGAACTTTATAATAATAATTATAATAATAATAAATGATGTTTTGATCAGAGATGTAAAATCATCTTAGTTCAGAAGTGTCATGTTTTTGTTTAAAGTGGAGGATGAGAGAAGAACCAGACTGAACTCTGGACTCTGACACCATGAACAACATGAAGAACATGAAGAACACGAAGAACATAAACACCATAAACACCATGAACAACACAAACAACATGAACAACATGAACAACATGAACAACACAAACAACATAAACACCATGAACAACATGAACAACATGAACAACATAAACAACATGAACAACACGAACAACATGAACACCATAAACACCATGAACAACACAAACAACATGAACAACATGAACAACACAAACAACATAAACACCATGAACAACATGAACAACATGAACAACATAAACACCATAAACACCATGAACAACACAAACAACATGAACAACATGAACAACACAAACAACATAAACACCATGAACAACATGAACACCATGAACAACACAAACAACATGAACACCATGAACAACACAAACAACATGAACAACATGAACAACATAAACACCATAAACACCATAAACACCATGAACAACACAAACAACATGAACAACATGAACAACACAAACAACATGAACAACATGAACAACACAAACAACACGAACAACATGAACAACACAAACAACACGAACAACATGAACAACATAAACAACATAAACAACATCTCATCTTCTACCGTTTAATCCTCGAGACAAACAACCATTCACACTCATACTCACCTAGGATCATTTTCACCAATCAGCCTAACGAAGCCGGAGAACCCACGCGAACACAGGGAGAACATGCAAACTCCACCCAGAAAGACTGGACACGAACCCGGACTTTCATCGATGGGAGGCATCAACCCTAACGACCGAGCCACTGAACCGCCATCATGGAGAACATGGAGAACATGAACATCATGGAGAACATGGAGAACATGGAGAACATGGAGAACATGAACATCATGGAGAACATGAAGAACATGAACATCATGGAGAACATGGAGAACATGGAGAACGTGAACATCATGGAGAACATGAAGAACATGGAGAACATGAAGAACATGAACAATATGAAGAACATGAACATCATGGAGAACATGAACGTTGTAGCTGAAGGACGCGTCCATGTCTCCTCCTTCATTGAACATAACTCTGAGGCTGAGCTTAGTTTTATTTACATGATTTTTACCAACTTTTACAACCATTTCACAAACAGGACGTTTTCATAGCTCTGTTCTCATATATATATATATATATATATATATATATATATATTTCATCTGTTCTCATATATATATATATTTTTGTATAATCTTTCAAAGTTGTTTTCATTTCTTCTATATATTCTACCTGTTTCTGAGCTACTGATTAACAACTTTTCAGAGAAAAGTCACACACGTCCCAAATAAACCACGTCTGATGTCTGTTTATTTAGTTATTGGCCCAAACCAACATGTTTAGGAGAATAAGAAGGATCTTGCTTCTATCCACCTTATTTCTGGGCCGTGACTCAGTGTGAGTGCGACGTCCGGTTCGGTAGCAGAAGTAGCCGTTAGCCAGTTGCTAATATAAGACCAGAAAGGAATCGCTCCAGTTTCCATCGCCTTCCTACAGACGAGGAGGCCAGAAGAGAAGAGACCCCAAAAACACTGTTCGTCTGTTCATTTCATTTCATCGACCAAAAGCTGACGGAGGAAAACTCGATTTGTTGCAGCAGCCATGGTTTGCCGTCTGTCGCCGTCCATGGTTTTGCTGATCTCTCTGCTCCTGCACCACATGAGCAGCAGCTGTTTGTGTGAAACTAAAACCCTGTGATGTGGGACTTTAAGGCTCTGACTCGTCTCTGCGTCTGGTTTCAGATACATGAGGTCGTGTCCCACGTCCTTTAACAGAGACCGACTTAGTTTCTGTGAAGGTTCTGATACGAGCTTCTAAGTTTGTTCATAGCTTCACTGTCTGTGCCCACGGAAGTAAATGCAAATGATCTGTGGCCACTTCTTCAGATTGTCCTCCGTCCCTTCACATCGTCCTCTGTCTCTTCACATCGTCCTCTGTCCCTTCACATCGTCCTCTGTCTCTTCACATCGTCCTCCGTCTCTTCACATCGTCCTCTGTCCCTTCACATCGTCCTCTGTCTCTTCAGATCGTCCTCCGTCCCTTCACATCGTCCTCTGTCCCTTCAGATCGTCCTCCGTCTCTTCACATCGTCCTCTGTCTCTTCACATCGTCCTCCGTCCCTTCACATCGTCCTCTGTCTCTTCAGATTGTCCTCCGTCCTCCAGAGTAGAAGACAGTGCGGTGACAATGTCCCGTTTGAGGTGTAAAAGATGATGTTTCCACGTATTTTATTAGAGATTTTAATAGAGTCCATAACTGGTGCAAAGGATCATGGGAGTTAGAATAAGGTGGATATAGATCTTTTCCACCTATTGGTTCTCAAAGCCTTTACACACACACACACACACACACACACACAGTAACACACACTCACACACTCTCTCACACACACACACACACACACACACACACACACACACACACACACACACACACACACACAGTAACACACACTCACACACTCTCTCACACACACACACACACACACACACACACACACACACACACACACACACACCTCACACACTCCTCACACACACACAACCAAACACCAGATAACAGCAGCATATTCCTGGGATCAAACCCACAACCCTTCGGTTCATGGACGACCCACCTACTGAGACACAAGAGGAGGAGGAGGAGGAGGAGGAGGAGGAGGAGGTGAAGGAGGAGGAGGAGGAGGAGGAGGAGGAGGAGGAGGAGGAGGGAGGAGGTGAAGGAGAAGGAGGAGGAGGAGGTGAAGGAGGAGGAGGAGGAGGAGGAGGAGGAGGAGGAGGAGCAGGAGGAGGAGGAGGTGAGGAGGGGAGGAAGGAGGAGGAGGAGGAGGATGAAGGAGGAGGAGTAGGAGCAGAATGAAGTGTGAGGAGACGGAGTCTTTGAGAGTGAACAGGAGTTGACTTGGAGAGTCAACAGTGACTGGGACATGGAGACTTTTGTCTCAGTGAGGGACACGGGGACACGGGACAAACTGCCGTCCATCCTGGACCATCCGTCCTCTACACCAGATTATACACGAACACATTCAAACCATAATAAAAAGCAGGTGGTTTAAAGAGAATCTGAGCGAATCTACTCTCCTCATCTTTACTCGACGTCCTCAGACTCGATCATCGCTGCTGAAAAGACGAAGTTTAGGAGGAAAATCTGTCAGAGGACGAGACGAGACAGGTGTTAAACTACACATAAACTAGTAGAGTTAATTATTGTCTCTGAGTTAATCCGTTATAATTAACTCTCAGTCGATTAATAGTTGTTGTTAAACCGAGTGAAAAAGGAAGCGTCACTAAATCAAACCTCTAGATGTAAATGTTTAAACATTAACTCTGATCCTGTTTAACACCTCAAGTCATTTTGCAGCAATGAGCCACGGAAACTTTACTGGTCGCGCTGTTACTAACCACCAGAACACCTGCTTAATGAGCTAGCGGTTAGCATGGTTAGCATGGTTAGCATGGTTAGCATGCAGGCCTGGTCTCACTGGAACATAGAAAGTGAGAAACGTCTTTAAACGATACGTTTGTCTTAACGTTTGTCTGAGTGAGACGAGTCATGTTCTTTATAACCACAGATGTAAAACCTGATAAAACGATGCTAATGGTGCGGAGTTGCTAGCTAGCGTGCTAAAGTGGTGCTAACGCTACACTGTGCCTTTTATTGTTGCATGTTCTAATATTTGTGATGCAAATTTGAAAATAAATGTTTCTGAACGGCCAAACATGACTAACTTTTTATTTTAGTAAAGTTTATTTTCCAAGTATTTTTGTAGGATTATATAAGAATTATATTGACACCTTTTAAGTGTTATGGAGGAAACATTAACACTTGTGTAGTTAAGAAATAGTCCTCTGAGACAGTTCACTGCTAACACTGCATAAAAGTGTTAAAACTAACGCTGGTTGGTGTTAAATTTAACTACAAGAAGAGTCAAATTTACATTAACTTAGTGTGAAGGTACCAACACTAGAAAAAGGGTTAAATTAAGACTCATACAGACACTTTACACGTGTTAAGATCAGCTCGTACCTTTCATCATCTGATCAGACGTTTAAGACCAGAACCCTCAGAACTTTCATCATCTGATCAGACGTTTAAGACCAGAACCCTCAGAACTTTCATCATCTGATCAGACGTTTAAGACCAGAACCCTCAGAACTTTCATCATCTGATCAGACGTTTAAGACCAGAACCTTCAGAACAGAACTTAAAGAGTCATGAAGGACTCAGTGATGAGCAGCTCCTCCTCCTTTAACCACGACCTCGACCCGGTTACAACCTGCTTCCTGCTCTAAATGTTTGGTCTCTGGCTCCATCTGAAGTTCTACTAGAACCTTGTTCAGATCCAACAGGTTCTTTTTGTGAGTGCAGCTAGAACAGGTGGAGAACAGGTGGAGAACAGGTGGAGAACAGGTGGAGAACAGGAGGTGGTGTCAGTGGTGAATGATGGAGACGAACAGGTTTCTCCTCACGTCTTTAACTTTATAAACTCATGTGAACGTCCAGGAGCAGAACCCGGTTTAGAACCTGCTCCTCTTAAAGGTTGATTCTAAGGAGCAGGAGGAGGAGGAGCCCGGTCCTCCCCTTGTCCTCCGGAGGGGGGCGCTGTGGGGCTGCCGAGGAGCCGCTGAGCCAGCAGGGAGTCCGGGGGAGAGGAGGAGGGGGAGGAGGGGGAGAGGGGGAGGAGTAACCGGACACCGACTCACGGAGCGGCTGCTGTCCGGTCAGAGAGCAGGGAGCCCGGCAGCAGCAGCGGCAGCAGCGGGACGCAGAGCAGCTTCACACCGGACAACAGCAGCCTCGGAGCGGCGGAGCTGAAGCGGAGGCTCCGCTCCTCTCTGCCGGACCCACAGCGGCTTCCAGCGGCTTCACCTCCTCCTCCTCCGGCCCCAAACACCGGAGCCCCGCCCGTCCCGCCGGGGCGGCCTGTCAGCATGAAGAAGAACAGCACCGGGAAACGGGTGAGTGTGAACGCCAGCACGCGACCACCGGCGGCTCGCGACGCCGCTTTTATCCAGAAAAACCGGAGCGAGAGGAACAAAAGGATTAGAGCTCTTATTTTGAAGGAAACAAGAGCCGCTAGACGATTAAGAACACGCTTCCGGTTTTCAGAGTAAAGGTTTTTAACGTTGATGTAAGAAATGTAAAAAAATGAAAATAAAAGCTGAAACACAAAGGTTCGGTTCCGTTAGAACCGTTAGAACTGTTAGAACCGAGACGATCTTCGGGAGACTCCGAACCAGAACCCGCTCCCGTCTCACGTTACAGCCGCTTCACGGACTTACGTAACAAACATCTGACCCTGAACGCACCACGGTAACGGGATCGTTTATAAACGAGATGAAAATTAAATGCGAATAAAAAGTTTCTTTCATTCGCGACATGGAATAATCAGAAACAACTGACGGAGACAATGAAGGTAAAGGACAAATAATAAAATATAATAATCTGGTAAAATAGAAAGTAACAACAACAACGAAGCAGGACGCGTTCATGTCCTCCCTGAAACTTCTGCTTCAGTGCGTATCAGCTAGTCTGATGCTAACACTAGTCTGATGCTAACACTAGTCTGATGCTAACACTAGTCTGATGCTAATACTAATCTAATGCTAATACTAGTCTGATGCTAACACTAGTCTGATGTTAATAATAGTCTGATGCTAACACTAGTCTGATGCTAACACTAGTCTAATGTTAATAATAGTCTAATGCTAACACTAGTCTGATGCTAATACTAGTCTGATGCTAACACTAGTCTGATGCTAACACTAGGTTCTGGTGTCATCTGATGACCCTCTGTTTCCTGTAGGGTCTGGTGGACTCGGCGCCCCAGAACGTCCCCCCTGATAAGGTGGGCTGGATCAGGAAGTTCTGTGGGAGAGGAATCTTCAGGGAGATCTGGAAGAACCGCTTCGTGGTTCTGAGAGGAGACCAGCTGTTCATCTGCGAGAAGGAGGTGAGACGAGGGGGCGGGGCCTCCAGGTGACCCTTCACCTCCACCTGCTTGTTAAGAGCATCAGCAGCTCATTAGTTCCTGGGACAGATGTAAAGGGACGGTCACAGTGTGGTCCTGGTCTCTCTGGTCCTGGTCTCTCTGGTCCAGGTCTACCTGGTCTCTCTGGTCTCTCTGGTTCAGGTCTCTCTGGTCTACCTGGTCCTGGTCTCTCTGGTCCAGGTCTACCTGGTCCTGGTCTCTCTGGTCTCTCTGGTCCAGGTCTACCTGGTCCTGGTCTCTCTGGTCTCTCTGGTTCAGGTCTACCTGGTCCTGGTCTGTCTTAGGATGGTGATTCCTGTGGATGTGGAAGGAACCAATGAAAATGGAAGCTGGGCCCCAGCTGGTCCACAGGCCTTAGTTTGGACCCGGTTTAAATCAACTAAAAGATTTGAAACCATCAACTTCTTCTTCTTTTCTATGAATATAATAACCACAGTTTCCTCCTCTGCTTCTCTTCCTGTTTCATACACGAAGGAACCGAAGGGACATTTACTGGTTTAACGTGACGCGTCCATGTGTCTCGGGCCTAATTAGGACATGTCTGTGTCCTTAGTGGGTGGAGCCTCAGACTCTGTTCTTCTTCTGTGGTTGCGATGACGTGCGATCAGTGTCAGGTCGGAGCAGGAATAGAAACAAACCGACCACTTCCTCTTTAGCCGAACTCGTTCAGACCTGTTTCCGTGGTAACGTTTACTGATCATCAGCAACTCTCACAAAGACACAGACACAGGACAACAGAGTCCTGGAGCTAACCTGGAGCTAACCTGAAGCTAACCTGAAGCTAACCTGGAGCTAACCTGGAGCTAACCTGGAGCTAACCTGGAGCTAACCTGAAGCTAACTTCTGACCCTTATGTAGGTGTCCTGCAGAGCTAGCTGCTAACGATGCTAACAGACAGCAGATGTGCATGTGTATGTGCTCTGGTTCTGGCTCCTGCGTCATGTGACCAATAATCAATAATCAGAGTTACATAACGAGCTCTGACCTTTGACCTTCCATCATGATCGATACCTCGGCTGCACAGTCTGTAGCAGTGATGCATAACAGCAACAAGGTTCTGGGTTTGAATCCCAGTGACATAGTAACAAATAAAACACAATAACATGAGGCATGATTGACAGCTGGAGCAGCCAATCACAGACAGGTACGGCCTGACCTCAGCAACAGGTTCATCACTGTGTGTGTGTGTGTGTGTGTGTGTGTGCGCCTCCCAGGAAGTGTCAGTTTAAAGCTGGTTAATAATTGATGCTGTTTCCAAGGAGATTAACAAGCTGCAGAGGTCAGGTGTGTGTGTTACTGGAAGTGGGTGGAGCCTAAAGGATATAAACACATAAAATAAATAAAAACTAGAGCTGTCAATGAGCTCGTTAATGTTAATTAATCATCATCTGATTCATGTGATTAATGAAGCATCTGCAGCAGAACGACTGTGAACGTGTCTCAGTTTGTCCAAGTAGCGTTAGCGTTAGCACCAGCTGATCCGGTAGTGACAGGCAGCAGAACCAACCCATAAAGATGGAAGACGCTAAACAGCACGTTGGTCCTCTCCATGGGACATTTGAGGACAAAGACACCAAGAGGGACCAGTGGAGACACATAAAGTATCATCACACTCTGCAGGAAGGAGTTTTCTTTCCAGCTTCAAACAGCACATGAACCAAGCCAAGCATACGTTAGCCGGGGATTCTGCTAGCACTTGGGCTAACGCGGCTAACAGCTGGAGACAAACCAAGACAAACCAAGACAAAGACAAGCTGCCAATGCTGCTGCTAATATGTGTCCACTCCTGCAGCCACTGTTCACTGGGAGACACTGTTCTCAATAAGAAGCGTCAGCTCTCCTCTGGTTGGACAATGTCCACAAGTTAGTTTGTCTCCGTAGCAACAGGGACACATTCACGTGGACACATGGTGGACAAAGAAAGACACTAAAAGTTGCTGTGCAGATATATTCTCTTCTTCTCATTAACAATGAAACGCATCAATAGAGATCAAACATGAAGGAGATTTGATCTGATGAAACGTTTTAAAACCTGTGACCCGAGTGATTTACCTGGTGTCTGCAGGTGAAGGAGCTCGGTCGGGCTGATGAGGTGCTGGACCTGTCGGACTACGAGCGCTGTGAGGAGATCAGGAAGAACAAGAGTCGTAGCAAGAAGAACCACAGCAAGTTTAGATTGCAGCGCTGCAGCTCACCTGGGAACACGGTACACCTGAACGCACCTTTATACACCTGAACACACCTGATCACACCTGAACACACCTGAACACACCTTTATACACCTGAACACACCTGATCACACCTGAACACACCTGAACACACCTTTATACACCTGAAGACACCTTTATACACCTGAACGCACCTTTATACGCATGAACGCCCCTTATACACCTGAACACACCTGATCACACCTGAACACACCTTTATACACCTGAAGACACCTTTATACACCTGAACGCACCTTTATACACCTGAACGCACCTTTATACACCTGAACACACCTGATCACACCTGAACACACCTTTATACACCTGAACACAGCTTTATACACCTGAACACACCTGAACACACCTTTATACACCTGAACGCACCTTTATACACCTGAACGCACCTTTATACACCTGAACACACCTGATCACACCTGAACACAGCTTTATACACCTGAACACACCTTTATACACCTGAACACACCTGAACACACCTTTATACACCTGAACGTACCTGAACACACCTTTATACACCTGAAGACACCTTTATACACCTGAACGCACCTTGATGTGCTGGCGGCCATCTTATGACAGAATCCAGTCCCACAATGCACTGCTTCCTCCTCTGATGGGTGCGTGTGTCACAGGTTCCTAACCTGGTCTTCCTCGCCGTCAGTCCGGAGGAGAAGGAGTCCTGGATCAACGTCCTCAGCGCCGCCATCACCAGGGCCAAGAACCGGATCCTGGACGAGGTCTGAGCTTCTCTGGGAGGTTTAGTTCTTAGTTTAGTTGTTAATAATAAACCTCCTGGTTCTGGTTCTGGTTCTGGTTCCAGGTCATCGTTCAGGACTCTCACCTGTCTCACCTGACACGAGACCGAGTCAAGATCCCTCATAACCGCCGCCTCCCAACCAGAGGCCACCTCCTGGCAGTGGTGAGTATCTCCTGCTCCTCCTGCTCCTCCTGCTCCTCCTGCTCCTCCTGCTCCTCATACACGTCTCCTCCTGTCCTCCAGGCCTCCACCTCCTCCTCAGATGGGACTCTGATTCTAGACCTGGTCCATGAGGAGGAGCAGAGTCCTCCTCATGGAGCTGACGCCTTCATGGTCGACTCGGACAAACCGGCGTCGCTCCTCGGTCCGGAAGGTCCCAGGTCCCAGACCCGCCCCCCCGAGGCTTCTGGGAAATCGCACAGTCTTCCCCGGGAGGTGGTGGTGGTGTGGGAGCAGCCGGGTCCGGGACAGACGTCCCAGCTCAGCGCCTCCATGGACCAGATCCTGACACACTCAGAGACTAAAGACGCCAAGAACAAGACGCCTCCGGTCTCCAGCCCCACCTCCTCCTCCTCCTCCTCCTCCACCACAGCCGCCCCCCTCGGCCGGGTCCAGGACCTCGGCCGGGTCCAGGACCTCATCGTCCAGAAGCTGGAGAAGACGGAGAGGCTGCTGAAGGAGGTCCGGGCCGAGGCCGGGAAGGAGTCGGGGGAAGGAGCTCGGGCCGAAGCCGAGAGACTCCTGAAGGAGGCGGCGGTGGCCTGGAACCAGGCCCACCAGGTCCTGGAGGAGGTGAAGGAGCTGAGGGCGTTGTACCGACAACTGGACTCCAATAAAGACTGATCCAGACTGGGTCCAGGTAGACCAGATCTGGATGGACCACTTCTGCTCAGGGTCCAGGTCCAAGACCCTCCAGGAATCTGACCCTAAAGAACCTCCTCCTCCTCCTCCTCCTCCTCCTCCTCCTTCTCCTCCTCCTCCTCCTCCTCCTCCTCCTCCTCCTTTCTTTCATGGGGACGTCTGTGGTCTGAGGTAGTCCAGTATCTGGTCTACGATCCTGTAACTGAGAACCAGTTCCTGACCCTTTAGAGCAGGAACTGGTTGGTTTAAACCTCCTAGAAATGGACCCTGGTCCTGGTCCTGGTCCTGGTCCTGGTCCTGGTCCTGGAGCTCAGGTAGCCGCCCCTCAGATTAATGTGAATGTCGTCATGTGATCGAACATGTGCCAAGAAGAAGGTTTAGATCCAGATCTTGGTGTCACTTTGGATCCTGTAGGTTCCTAGTTTCTGTGTGTAGAGGATCGTTTAGGTACTGGACCGAACACGGTACGATTCAGGTCCAGGGTCCAGACCCAGGACCACGTTGCTGGAACCTTTTCTTCTGAGTTTACTTCAGTTTCTTCATTAAAACAAAGGTCAAATATTTCAAATTTCATCCAGTTAGCACAGCGGCTAGCAGCTAGCGGCTAGCCGCTGCTGTTTGGATTCCAGTTGCCGAGCTAACGGATGCTATGCACAACAACCACCAGCAACTTGAACTTTCCCCGTGGGCCAGAATGTGAATGTGGAGACACGGTGGAGGCGTTTCTCTCCAGTCTCAGGGCTAAACGAGTTTTAATGATTTGAGTTAAACGGTCAGGACCTGCTGCAAGACGCCGCCTCCTCAGCCAATCAGACGACAGTGTTTCTCGTTGCCAGGCGAAATAGCAGCGTCATTGCGTCCACAGATACACACTTATTTTATAAAGGAAATGTATTAGTTCAACTCTTTACAGGCACCTCATGCGTTAAATCCAGATGAATGAGTGTCTCATATCTGGTTCCTGGTCTCATATCTGGTTCCTGGTCTCATATCTGGTTCCTGGTCCTTAAACTAATGTAAACATGTATTTGTCACATTAGAAACATCAGGACACTTGTTCTTCTTCATGGTTCCTGATAAACCAGGTCAGAGGGGGGACCTTGTAGACCACATTAGACCTGATTAGACCTGAGGATGTTTCCTGGATCTTCTCTGATTGGCTCAATAAAACCACATGACAATAAACCTCACTGAGAGGAACCAGGAACCACGTTACCACACATGGTTCCTGGTTCCTATAGAGGGTTAATGAACTAATACATTACCTTCAAACACACGTCTGTCTCGTACAGCTTTAACATTTTTACAAATGCTACATAGCGCGCCTGCTAACTAGCCGTGAGCTAGCGACGTACAGTGACTGAATAGGATTTTACGTGACTGAAGGAGTCTGCGCTTTATTAGATGGTCTTCATCAGGTCCTGATCCAGTTCTGGACACGACTGGAAAGTTTCAACAATCAGACAAAGTTTTATTTTTTTAAACTTTTGTAACGCTGCCTGAAGATGAACTAGTTTCTAATGTGATGACTGAAATAAAACATTAAATAGGTTCAATGTTAGAAATGTGAATTCCTATTGAATAAGGTGAGACGTTCCTCTGATGGTGTCCCTGCAGACGTCTAGTTCGAGCTTCCTGTTTGTAGCCTTAACCCCCCTGGGGGATGATGGGAGATGTAGTCCACTAGCGATGTGAAGCAGGTGGCGGTTGTGAGTCCTGATCAGTTCATGTGCTAAAATAAAACCTGAAAAGTGAACCTGGATCTGTGGCATCTCTTTAAATCATTGTTCTGATGTGTGTGGATTAGTGTTGGACAGGAAGAGGATCTGAGACTGTCCTCACAGACGGAGACATCTGGACTCATGTCTCTGTGTTCTTGTGTGAGTCAGTCATGACGTCTATATATGGAGAAAAAGACACGCTGAGCATGTGTGTGTGACAGCGCCCTCTGCAGGATGAGGTCTGCTACTACAGCCAGTGAAGAGGCAGCGGACGCCATGACGCCCCCTCACAGCAAGTAGAGCCCCGCCCCCTCACAGCACGTAGAGCCCCGCCCCCTCACAGCACGTAGAGCCCCGCCCCCTCACAGCACGTAGAGCCCCGCCCCCATGGCAATGTGTGAGCCGGTTACTTGTTGCTAGCTAACCACTGTTAGCATCTGGATGTAAACGTCAGTAGTTGGTGGAGGCGGAGCAGAGTGAACTGGATCATCCAGAACCTGGATCCAGGTCCAGAGAGAGAGACGGCAGCCATCTTGGCTCTACAGTGTACAACAAACCAGAGAAGAAGAAGTGGTGACGTTGTGATTGGTCAGTGAGTTAAAGACTCAGTTCAAAAACAGAATTCAGTCGTTTTATTCAAAAAAACACTCTGGTTACAGACACCATCAAGACAGGAATAAAAAAATAAAATTAACTCAGAGGAGGAGAGTCGACACCACAACACCTACAGAGACCACTTCTATTTACACGGAGTGGGAGGAACCGGGTCGGACCGCGGGTCAGGACCACGGGGGGCGGGCGCGGGGGAGGGGCCTCAGGACAGGAGGCAACTACAAGTCCCAGAGTGCACTGCTTTAAACAGCATCCTATCACAGAGCAGAAACCATAGCTCATATTTGGACCAATCAGGAGCTGATGTGGAGAGGGCTCTGATGTCACAGCCGCCGAGGCTCCTGGGTAGTGTAGTTTTTAGTGGTCAGGACCAGTGGCAATATTTAAACGATTCAAACTGGTTCTAACTGGTTCTAACCAGCTCAAACCCGGAACACGTGGAACTGGTTTAATGATGAACCTGATTAGATCAACAACTGATCGATGCTTTAAAAGTTAACTGGAGTTAATGATTAATAATAACTGAGCTATGACAGCTGATCAGGTTACCGTGGTAACAACAAGCTAACTCGTGAACATGATTGGTCTGCAGCTCTGAGGACACGCCCAGATGATGGAGGGGGAGGGGCCATGGAGGGGGGGAGGGGTCAGGCGTTAACAGTGTTCGCGTGGTCCAACTACTCGTCATCGTCATCATCTCCTTCATCCTCCGCGTCTCTCTTCCTCTTCTCCCCCCGATCGCCGGCGCCGTCCTCATCTGGAAATAAAAACCGTCCACATCAGCTTAACGAATAAAACTGGACAGAATTCTTTGTGGCGTCTTTCAAACCTCCATCCTCTTCCTCCTCCTCATCTTCCTCGTCCTCCTCCACGTAGTCTCCGTCGTCCTCCTCGTCCTGAAAGAAAGGAACTGGTCAGGAAGCAGGAAGCCAGGAAAGTCGCCGCCGGGTCACAACGAGGAACAACGCTCACCTGGATTCCCTCTTTCATCAGGTAGGACAGGCCGACCTCGCCCTCGTCTCCCTCAGAGCCTTCCTCCTCATCCTCCTCATCCTCGTCCTCGTCCTCGTCTCCAGGTGGACCGGCTTCATCATCTTCATCTGGAACAACAAGTCGACATTTTATTTATTCACACCATCACATTCTACCACTGAGCTCATTATTAAATAAATAGACAATGAATTGTTCCCTTGTTGATTCCTCAGGGGGAAATTCCACCTCTGCACGTTGACCCACCTATTAGTTCACACAGGTGTGTACAGGTGGAGCAGTGGGCTGCAGCCTCAGGTGGCTGCACCTGGGGAGCAAACTGGAGGTTGGGTTCTTGCTACAGCTACGGAGAAGACGGGAGGCGAACCTGTGACCCTTCGAACCCCAAGCTCCTCCTCCTCCTCCTCCTCCTCCGCCTCCCACCACTGCTCCCCTCAAAGTATGTGCACCAAGGCTACATGCTACATAGCAATGCTAAGCTAACAGCCACCAAGGCTACATGCTACATAGCAATGCTAAGCTAACAGCCACCAAGGCTACATGCTACATAGCAATGCTAAGCTAACAGCCACCAAGGCTACATGCTACATATCAATGCTAAGCTAACAGTCACTACTAGATGGCTGCATTGTGTGTATTATCTGTAGTAGCACCATTAGACCACTAGATGGAGACTAAAGGTTCAGATTCTATGAGTCCAGTCTCCATGTGGTTCGTAGCTGATGTAGAATCATGAGGACAGACTCTAAAGGACCCAGAAGGAAATAAAAACAGAGTACCCTCTCTGGTTTCTAATGACGCCCAGCATGGCAGAGTGGAGCAGAGGATTGTGGGTAATATTACATTCAGTTTGTTTCATTCTTTTTAAGTGACATGGTGAAATCTCTGGAGGAGCTCGGCTACGTCAGTGGAGCCTCTCACCGCTGTCGGCCTCGGAGTCGGGGACCTCGTTGTCCTCCTGGTCGTATCCGTCCAGGAACGTGAGCTGAGGCAACAGCTCGAAGACGCCGTCTCTGTAGTCGTCCAACAAGGTGATTTCACAGCTGTACAGGTCCAGACTCTTCAGGTTCTTCACGTTTTGCTGCAGAAACAAAGAGGGAACCGGACTCAGTGACTGTTCTGGCTACAAGTCCAACATGAAGGATCCTGTTAAACTACGAGGATGAAAATAGTTTGACTACATTAGCTACTGTTCTTTACTGTTATTTTCCCTCCGGGCCAGAGAGCTGTCCCCCGTAGGGACGTCCCTCTCTGGTCTCAGACGCCCGAGCGTTGGTGCAGTGGAATCTGTATGTGGACTCACCAGAACCTCGATGCTGCTCAGGTCCTTGATCTTGTTGCCGCTCAGGTTCAGGTACGTCAGGTTGGGACATTTCTCTGCCAGCGTGTCCAGGCCTCCAGCGATGGTGTTGTCACTGACGTCCAGCTGAGACACAGAGAGACAGAGAGAGCTGACTCACCTGAGACACTCACCTGAGACACTCACCATGCAGGTGAGGGGGGGGGACTCACCTTGCGTAGCTTGGGCAGTGAGGGCAGTTTGGACAAGGAGCTGAGGCCCACGTTGACCATGCTGAGGATCTCCAGCTCCGTGTACTCGTCCGTCAGACCCTCCACCTCCCCGTCACCGGACCGGCAGTTATCCACCAGCAGCTCCACCACCTGCACACAACAACACCTGTTCAACACCTGTTCAACACCTGTTCAACACCATCCACCGGATTTTCAGCCATGGACACAGAGGGGACAGAGAGGGGAGACAGTGGGGACAGAGGGGAGACAGAGGGGACACAGTGGGGACAGAGGGGAGACAGAGGGGAGACAGTATGTCCTGCTTCTCTTTGCTCTGCATTTTGGGATCAGTGGGATCTACAAAGAATACAAACTAAGTCTTAGCTTTGAACAGGAAGTAGTTTTTGGAAAAATGTCCTCATATGTGGACACGGGGATTATTTCCCCGTATATTACAATAAAGTCACCAATGTGTTCATTTTCTGCCTGAACAAAAACAGACCTGCACACAACAATGTCTTCAAACGAGTACGTGCTACTTTGTTGTAGCTCATTATTCTTGACAGAATTATTTGTGCGTCATATCGAACTAGAGACGTTAAACATAAATAAACATGTTTCAGACGTAGCTGCAGTTTTGTCCTGCGACCACTGAATCGCCTGCCATCATGTTTCTACACTGTGTGGACACTTTCCTACCAGTAGGTGGCAGACTAAAGCGTCCACGTATGAGGACAACCGGTCTAAATGAAGCAGAATAAGAAGTTGCCACACCACAACAGTAAAACTTAATGTCCCCGCATGAGGACACAGGGTCGGTGGTCTGGTAAACACAGAGGCCGTCTTTAAACTCCGGTCTAATCCGAACTATGAGCTGCTGTTGTTTTAAATCTGAGCCGAACTGACCTACGACACCAGAGGACGAGGAAAAAGCTTTTAATGCTCTGGGTGGAAACACGCTTAGGTCTAAAAATGGGTTAAATCTAAAGCCAGAGGTTTGAGGCTGGACTCTGGCTCCATCACATCAGACTGTTTTTACCAGGGCGCCACATTCAGACCAGGTCGATCTCAGGGTCTGGACCAGCAACACAACAGGTTTCAGGTCGTTTATATAAAGCATCTTGAGACGTTTTGTATTGTTATTGAATTTAATGGAATAATATATAATAACCTAGTAAAAACAACTCCAGACTTTTAACATTAGTTTAAGGGCAGAGAAGAACAAGGAAATTAGGAGAATGTTTACATTTAATCAAACATCCTTTAGTATAATGAAATGTCTTAATATAAATCAGTGTAATCTGGACTCATGTCTGTACGCGGTCTGAATAAAACTCTGCTACACATGATAAACATCTTCTGTGTATTTGTTTCACTTTGTAAATTCCGGCCAAATGAGACCCCTGGTGTCCGCTTCTGGCCCGCGGGCCAAATGTTTGACACCTGTGGTTCAGAAGAAGGTTTAAATGGAAACTGTTGGGCGGAGTTTCACACGAACGTAGCCGACACGACGCGAACATGGCCGCCTAGCCTGTTAGCGTGTTATCCTGTTAGCATATTAGTCCGTTAGTCTATTATCCTGTTAGCATATTAGCATGTTAACAAGGTATCCCATTAGCATGTTAGCCTGTCTGTTAGCCCATTAGCATATTAGCCTGTTAGCTAGTATGCTAGCTGCAGGGGAGGGTCGCGCGAGGCTCCGCCGCGAGCGAGCGAGCGAGAAGTGAGAGCGCGAGAGAGCGCGAGCTGCACGCGGCGGGCTCCTCGAGGACAGAGCAGAGTTTCCACCATGTTGGAGCCGCATCTCCCGGAGGAGCCAAAATGTCGGAGGTGAACCGCGAAGGAGCTCTGATCTCAGCCTCAGCATCGTCGTGTTCGCTCGGTTCGCCTCGGCATCCTTGAGCAGTTCCTTCTGAAAATAAATAAATAAAGTCCGCCGTAGTTCCATACCTCAGCGGGACTCTTGTTCCTCAGCTCCAGGCTAATCCTCTTCTTCATCTCCATGTTGAAGCCCGAACACAGGGCGAAAAAACAAAGTAGAACAAATGAAAACTGAAAATAAAACACGGTTCAGTGAAGACCTGCTTCTCCGGTGGACATCAAGCGACAACTAAGCCTCCATCTTCGACGCTACCCGACCTCCGCTGACAGACCACGCCCCCTTCCTCATGAATATGCATGTGTTTTCTAATCGTGACCTTTTATTGGTCCAAACGTTAGCCTCTGTCTAAGCCCCGCCCTATAATTGTATTATGTAAAGCTGGAGTCTGCTATTGGCTGTGAGGGTGACGAAGCTGCTCGAGTGTAACCAATGAGAGGCCGAGGATGAAACATTTAAACTGAACAGGCGGTCTCTCTTTGTCTTCACCGGCGCCATGTTGGACGTAGAGCTTCTTTGCTTGAGGTTTATTCCTCCTCTCAGCTTTCACAAGGGCAGAGTTTTGTTATTAAGGTTTTCACAAGCAGCCATGACAAAAACATGGTTTATCTGACACTGTTCATCAAAAAGAAAGATTGAATTTATTTCTACGGTGTAAGAAACAGAATCCAGAGACAATCTGCAGAAGAGATTTCTTTTATTTTCAGAAAAGTTTAACTTGAATAAAGAGCAGCTGTTAAAGAGCTCTGTAGAGCCTTCCAGTATAAAAGCCTTTAAAATGTAAAAAACTGAAGAAAACATCAAACTAAAAATATCTTTGGTCGATAATCGAGACAATAAATAAACTCTCAGCAACTCGTTAAAGTGACATAAACTGACGATGTTTTTGGTTAACAGCTGATCTCCACGTCCTCCAGCAGACACGTCCACGGTCCATTCACAGAGACGCCAACGCCACGTGAGACAGGTTAGAGACAAGGGAGAGACATGTGAGGGACAGGTGAGACAGGTTAGAGACATGTGAGGGACAGGTGAGACAGAATAGAGACATGTGAGGGACAGGTTAGAGACATGTGAGAGACAGGTGAGACAGAATAGAGACATGTAAGAGACATGTGATGGACAGGTGAGACATGTGAGGGACAGGTTAGAGACGGGTTAGAAAGAGGTTAGAGACATGTGAGGGACAGGTTAGAGACGGGTTAGAGACGGGTTAGAGACATGTGAGAGACAGGTTAGAAACGGGTTAGAGACATGTGAGAGACATGTGAGGGACAGGTTAGAGACGGGTTAGAGACGGGTTAGAGACATGTGAGAGACATGTGAGGGACAGGTTAGAGATAAGGGAGAGACATGTGAGGGACATTATTTCCAGCTCTATTCCAGTTGACATCAGGATCATAAACGTTGTCTGGATGCTAACTGATAGCTTCTTCTAGCTGTGGCTTGCTACATCCTAGCTCTAACGTTAGCGTTCACTCAGTGACTTTAGGTTAGAGTCTGGAAGCAGGTGTCAATCATGCGGTCGAGGGGCGGGGCCTCTGTCTGTACTGTAACCAGACACCTGGGGGCGTGGCCTCTGTCTGTACTGTAACCAGACACCTGGGGGCGTGGCCTCTGATAGATATATAAACACTAGATGCTGCTGTCAGACGCGTCGATGCCTCAGATACACAGAGAACAGTCAGTGTATCTGAATGGATAAAATGACAGAAACACTAAACCAAGCAACAGGGAAACATTTCACAAGTGAGATGTTTTATATTATTTAACGGTTATGAACGTGTTGAATGTATCTCTAAAGCTTCCAGTTAAACTATCGTAGCTTGTTACTAGTTTATGCAAAACTAAATATGTTATTGTTAGTAAGACATCAGCAACATGATAAAAGTGACATTTAGAAATCAGTCGCTGTAAGTAACTGCACTAAGTAGTAAACGTCCTAAACCACCAGGTTCATGTGTAACATTAACGTTAACTGCTGACGTAAGATTTGTGAGCAGCTACAGAAACAGAACCCAGCGTTGGTCAGAACCCACACGGAGGGAAAATCGGTTAAATTCAGTGAGTTGTGATGATTGTAATAGTTGATGGAGCTCTGCCTCCGTTCACTGACAGTCAGCAGACACGGCCTCCCCCTCCCCAAGATGGCCGCCGCGTCAACGCGTCGTTCCAACGGACAGAGGCGGCGCAGGCATCTAGTGTTTATATCTATGGGACGGACCCATTAGCCATGGCTGCTGGTATCCATGGAAACCTGTTCTAACAACCGCCTGATTGTCTGAACCAACCAATGAGGAGGGAGGAGGGGGAGGAGCTTATGAATGAATCCTGTCTACAGGTAAAGCTGTGAATGACCAGGTGTTCTGTAGTGTGTGTTATAGTGTGTGTGTGTTATAGTGTGTGTGTGTTATAGTGTGTGTTATAGTGTGTGTGTTATAGTGTGTGTGTGTGTGTTATAGTGTGTGTGTGTGTGTTATAGTGTGTGTGTTATAGTGTGTGTGTGTGTGTTATAGTGTGTGTGTGTGTGTTCTGTAGTGTGTGTTATAGTGTGTGTGTGTGTGTTCTGTAGTGTGTGTTATAGTGTGTGTTCCCGGGGGGGCAGCGTATGCAGGACCTGGTCTAACAGCTGCAGCGCTCGGTGCAGGTGCACCTCCAGCCAGCAGGGGGTGTCCTTGATGCTGCGCCGCGGGTAATCACACCCCCACCCTTTCACGAAGCTCAGGCGCACCATGCACAGCCTCCTCAGGTCATCCACCCCCAGACCTGCAGGAGGAGGAGGAGGAGGAGGTTAACACCTGGGGGAGGAGGAGGAGGAGGATGTGGTGGAGGAGGAGGAGGAGGAGGAGGAGGAGGAGGAGGAGGAGGAGGAGGAGGATGGTGGAGGAGGAGGAGGAGGAGGAGGAGGAGGAGGAGGATGTGGTGGAGGAGGAGGAGGAGGAGGTGCTACTCACTGAGAGCTGGGGAGGTGCTGGGACCTGGATCTGAACCAAGGAGCTGAGTCTCCACGGCCTGATGCTGCATCTGTCTATGACACTGACGCAGGTCAAACACCTGAGGACAGAGGACAAGTGAGAGACAGGTGAGGACATGTTGGAGACAGGTGAGGACATGTGAGAGACAGGTGAGGACATGTTGGAGACAGGTGAGGACATGTTGGAGACAGGTGAGGACATGTGAGACATCCCCTTCGTGGACAACTTTGCCCACATTTTTCAAAAGAGACGGTTTTCACCCAAACTTGAGATTCTCGCCTCCTACGATCAGTCATTGGTTCTGACTCATGGCTGCGTCATGGACCATCATTAGCTCCACCCCCTGTAGCGCCCCCTACCTGCTCCCTGCAGGTAACACACTCCACACACCGCTCCACCCTAAACTCATCCCCATCTCCACCTACTGCAACATTCATGTGGACAAACCCCAACAACGAGACTGAACTCTCTGAATCCAGCCATAAAGAAACCAGGTCATCTGGGTTCTATTGGGCCATAGTAACATACGTAGTACGTAAGTAACATACGTAGTACGTTAGTATATTATATGAGCAGAGACAGGGGCAGGATTACTGGTTCACCTGAAGGACGGTTTAAAGTGTAAATGAACTGAATAACCAGCAGAATATCATATATATATATATATAAAACACATTTTATGATCAACTTAAAACCATCCTGAAATACAATGATATCAGAGAAACTATTCTTTTAGGGGATTTTAATAATAACTGGGACAATAAATCTGACAGGAAAAACTGAAGCAACTAACAAATAATCACAACCTTAGTGAAAACATTCAAGGTCCAACAAGAAAAACCAAGACGTCTAATCAGTCATTGATTTAACGTTCACAAATAAACCAGATCGGATCAGTAAAACCTGAACATAATTTCACTCTATGCTCAAGAACAATTGATTGCAAACGTCCTATTAGTCCCATTAGATTTAGCAGCCACCATAAAATACCTAAAAGCCAAGAGCCAGATCTGGAGAACGCTCTGCAGGTGCATGATTGGGCCAATGCATTAATAAATACTGGAGCAGCTGCAGCACCTTTTCTAAATGTCTTATGTTCTGCGTCTCTTCACAAAAACAGTGGAATTCAAAAAGTGTAAAAAGGCACCAGCTTGGGTGAAGGATGATGAAAGAAAGAGATAATGCAGTAAAAAATCTGTGACCTCTAGAGATTTTCAGCACTAAAGCTAAAGCGGATTTCTTCATTGAAATGATGGACAGAGCGAAGGGCAATGGAAAACTAACAGGAAGAATCAAAGACACAACACCCAGTGACATGCAGCTCCAGGTGAATGGTATCTGACGAACAACCTGGATGTTATTGTTAGTAGTTTCAACTACTTTTAATACATTCAGTTGAGGAGTTGACAATGAACTTTAAATGTCCAGACACTCCACGTAACCCAGATGACAGAAAGTCAGTCTTCAGGGAAATAACTGTTCCTGAGGTCCTACAAATCATTTCATCTCTGAGAAGCTCAGAGGCTGGAGATGTTTCTGGTCTTGACTGTTATAAAACATCACAGAGATGTTATGGACTTAATAAATCTGTCCATAAATCAGGGTGGAGTTCCATCCACCTGGAAGAGCGTTAAGGTTATTCCAGTTCTAAAGGCTGGTGACAAAACTCAATTAGAGAATGGACACTGCAGTTAACAGATCATCTCAATAATGGGCATAACCCACTCCTTCCAGTGCAGTTTGGGTTTGGTAAAAAAACACTCAACTGAGACATCAAAGGTTTTCTGGATCAAGGTGTTGACGCAGGAGCTGTTTTCCTGGACTTAAAAGGAGCTTTGACTCATTAAACCATGACATTCTCCCTCTTCACCTTTTTGGACGGCGCCCTCTGCTGGATGAGATCATACCTGTCAAACAGGAACCAGACTGAGCAGATTGGGAACTCTGCTACACTGGTGCACCCCAAGGCTCCATTCCCGGACCAATTCTATTCCGTCTCTATGGAAATGACCTGCCTACAGTTTGCCCAAATGTCAATCTGCAACTTTATGCTGATGATACAGTCCTATATGTCCATGCACAAGAAAACAAATTATCAGCTGCACTGACGCCTACATCTCATTGGCTTAATCCATCTTGTTTGCACCTCAACACTAAAAAGACTGTTTGCATGTTCTTCTCTCGTCAGTCAGCAGAGGGCGATCAACCATCGGTACCGGTTAATGGAGAGAGACTGGATGTAGTAGAAGAGTTCAGATATCTTAGAGTATCTTTGACACAAACATATCATTCATAGAACTAACACCATAAAATTCAATCTATCAAGCTTCTATCACATACGACCTTTTCTCACATCCAAAACAGCTAAAGTCTATATGCATGTCATGATACTTTCACACGTAAGTTACTGTTTTACAACCTGGACACACGCAAACGAAAGTACAGTAAAATCTATCAAGTCTCTCTTCAAGAAGGCAGTTAAAATCTTCGACAGGAAACCTCTTCACTTTCATTACTGTAATATCCTAAAAGGCTGAATATTCTAGATCTACACAGCTATCAACGTTTTCCCAAACGCTTTTATCTGTAGGACGTTCACAAAGCTGGAACAAGTTACCACCGCACATCCGGAGCAACGACAACTACTTACTTTTTAAAAAATCTCAAACACTGGTTAAAAACTAACCGGACGTGCTCACACAGCCTGAAGGATTTTTCCTAATCTGGACCATGTCTGTTCTGATTCTGTCTTTCTGTGTCGGTTCTGTAATTGTCTGTTGTTTGAATGTTGTTGTAAAGTCTTTCGTCTGTGTTGTGTAGCTGCCTCAGGACTACGGCTGAAAATTAGCATCTGTGCTAAAACCAGCGCATTTACACTGACGACTAACGCATCAATGTTGATTAATGTGCATTGATCCAATCCAATAAACTAATGAATAAATAAACATGTGGGGACAGGAGAGGACAGGAGAGGACAGGAGAGGACAGGTGGGGGACCTTGATGTAGGCTCCAGGGTAGATCTTGTGGACTCCGTCCCCTGGGGCTCGTCCCGCCTCCCGGTCCAGGTACAAACTCTGGACAAAGACAGAGTGGTCGCTAAGGCAGCGCATCCAGACGTCCCCGTCCCCCCGACACTCCAGCTGGACACCACGGCCGATGTGGAGCCTAAGGGACAAGAGGACATTAAAAACAAGGACACAGAGGGGGCGACCTGAGCTGCAGGTCCCCTGGTGGACATGTTGGACATGTTGGACACCTGGCACGGTGGCTGGACGCTGTACGGTGGACGTTGCTCAGCTGTCCCAAACAGAACCTGTCCCCTCCTGAAGGGTCCACGTATCCGTCCACCGTCACCAGGGGACAACTGGACTGGACCTTAAACATCTCGCCCACCTGGACGTCCAACTCAAAGTAGGAGATGGAGCACCAGAACTCTGGGCCTGGAGGACAGGGGGGACAGAGACGACAGAGAGGGGACAGAAAGGACGATGAGGACATCTTCATGGAGACATGTGACTGAGCACATATGAGGACATTGTGTTTTTTCCTGACCTGGGTGGTTGGACACTGGCTGAGGACACGGGGCAGAGCTGTGGTGCTGAGACCCTGCAGGAGGACACATGTCTTAGAATAAAGGAGGACAGACGCTGGAGACATATTGGACACATGGACGGTCACATGACGTCATACAGAAGTGGGTGTTGGGGGCGTGGTGATGATGATGTAATGGCGGCTGGAGGCCACGCCCACCATGCTGAGGCCCCGGACTGTAGGGGGCGGGGCTGTAGGAGGCGGAGCTGTTACCTGTCCAGGTGACTGTAGAGACACGAGGGACAGTTAGCATCCGTCAACATTTAGCATTGGTTAGCATTAACTAACATCAGTCAAAATCAGTTAGCAGTAGTTAACGTCAGTTAGCATCACTAAGCATCACTAAGCATCACTAAGCATCACTTAGCATCAGAGCTACCAGGTTTGGGGGGGCCGTTGTACTCGGAGCTCTGTTGGTGTGGGGGGGTGGGGGGAGGGTTGGGGTGAGGTGGAGTCACCCGGCCTGCAGCGGTCTGAGGGGGGGTGATCTGGAGGAGGCCCTCTGGAGCCCCCCCACGGCCCCCGGAACTGCTGGGGTACAGGCTGTAGGCGTCGGTGTGGGGGGGCAGGTCGATCACACAGTCCTGCACGAACTCCTCCTTTATCAGAGCCTGAGGACCTGGGGGAGACACGTTAACCACGTTAATCTCACGTTAATCTCACATTAACCACGTTAATCTCACGTTAACCACGTTAATCTCACGTTAACCACGTTAACTTCACGTTAACCACGTTAATCTCACGTTAATCTCACGTTAACTCAGCGTTAATCTCACGTTAACCACATTAATCTCACGTTAATCTCACGTTAATCTCACGTTAATCTCACGTTAACCACGTTAATCTCACGTTAATCTCACGTTAACTCAGCGTTAATCTCACGTTAACTCAGCGTTAATCTCACGTTAACCACGTTAATCTCACGTTAACTCAGCGTTAATCTCACGTTAACTCAGCGTTAATCTCACGTTAACCACGTTAATCTCACGTTAATCTCACATTAACCACGTTAACCACGTTAATCTCACGTTAACCACGTTAACTTCACGTTAACCACGTTAATCTCACGTTAATCTCACGTTAACTCAGCGTTAATCTCACGTTAACCACATTAATCTCACGTTAATCTCACGTTAATCTCACGTTAATCTCACGTTAACCACGTTAATCTCACGTTAATCTCACGTTAACTCAGCGTTAACCACGTTAATCTCACGTTAATCTCACGTTAACTCAGCGTTAATCTCACGTTAACCACGTTAATCTCACGTTAATCTCACATTAACCACGTTAATCTCACGTTAACTCAGCGTTAATCTCACGTTAACTCAGCGTTAATCTCACGTTAACCACATTAATCTCACGTTAATCTCACGTTAACCACGTTAATCTCACGTTAACTCAGCGTTAATCTCACGTTAACCACGTTAATCTCACGTTAATCTCACATTAACCACGTTAATCTCACGTTAACTCAGCGTTAATCTCACGTTAACCACATTAATCTCACGTTAACCACGTTAATCTCACGTTAATCTCACGTTAACTCAGCGTTAATCTCACGTTAACTCAGCGTTAATCTCACGTTAACCACGTTAATCTCACGTTAATCTCACGTTAACCACGTTAATCTCACGTTAACTCAGCGTTAATCTCACGTTAATCTCACATTAATCTCACGTTAACCACGTTATTATATTTTTTACAGATATATTTTATATTTTTACAGATATATTTATATATTTTTACAGATATATTTTATATTTTTACAGATATATTTATATATTTTTACAGATATCTGCCAGAGAACAGAGAAGTAAATGTTTCACTGCTTTAGAAGAAACAACTGAATCCAGACACAGAAACCTGGTGCTGTGGTTCATTTGGTGTCAGATAATATTAATTTATGCTGAATTTATCGATGAAGTCAAACCTTAAGTTACTGGAGGTTCTGTCAGATCAGTTTGTGTGTGTTTGTGTTGTTGTAGTTAATAAAGTGAGTCTCTGCAGAAAGTGATGAGGACAGTGGAGAGAATCATGAACGAAAAACTAACTGAAACTGAGTCTAATCCTTTTCCTCTAATATAAAGCTGCTGGCGCTGTGATCTATAAAGAACCTAAAGGTCGTACTTTAATATCTGTGTAGTATTTGCCAGCGTTGAAATCAGGTCCATAGAAATATCTAGTTTCAATGTTTATGGGCCATTTGTTGTTTGGTTGTTCTGTGGATTATAGTTGAGTCCAGTCTTAATTTGATCTGATAATCCAGTCTCAGTCTCCTCCTCGGTATTTGCTGCTACATTTATCCTGCTACATGTTTTTGACTCTAAGAGCGGAGGTGACGTAGTGGTGATGCTACTAGCAATGCTAATAGTTACTGTAACATTCTGCTCTTAGTGGGAGTTAGCATCCGTTCAGCTGTAGTGTAGGCGGTCTGTTAGGGCGGCCTGTGGTAGGCGGTCTGTGTGCGCACCTGTATGGGGTTACCTGTAGGGGCCCCCTGTTGACTCTGTGTTAGGGGGGGACTCCTGTAGGGTTACGTGTAGGGGGGGGGCACCTCTGAGGGAGGGACTTACCTGTTTTAGGGCGGCACCCTCTCGTAGTGGTAGGCGGGTTACGTTTAGGGGGCGGGCACCTCGAGTGGTAGTTACCTGTGTTAGGGGGCGGGGCCACCCTCTCGTAGTGGTAGGGGCGGGGTTACCTGTGTTAGGGGGCGGGGCCACCCTCTCGTAGTGGTAGGGGTTGACGCAGACGCTGTCGTATTTGAGGTCGAAGGCGAACTGACAGAAGTTGACGTGTTTGAGTTCGTTCTTGTGGAGGTCGGGCCAACGCCACAGACGAGCATAGATGACATGAGGGAAACCTTTACGACCCGCTACCTGGACACACAGAGGACAGGGACAGGTGAGACAGGAGAGACAGCAGAGACATTCTTTGAGGAAACGTCCGTCCTGGAAGTTTAAATAAAGTTTGTGAGGACAGAGTGAGTCATGGAGAAAAGGTTGCCATGGAAACCCAGTGTCTGTGTGTGAGGACACATTCATGACATCATGTCTGACCTGGACGTGTCCTCAGGTGAAGGACAGGACGTGTCCTCAGGTGAAGGACAGGACGAGACTAAACAGCATGTCCTGTCAAAAGCTGATGTTCTACTATCTCTGTGAGGACCGGCTCAACACACACACTATAACACACACACACACTCACACACACACACACACACACACACACACACACACACACACACTCACACTCACACACACACACACACACACAGGCTTCACACCTCCTCCAGGTCATGTTTATTGTGGGGGGGGTTAGTTAATGGTGGGGGGGTAGTTAATGATGGGGGGGGTTAGTTAATGGGGGGGTTATTTAATGATGGGGGGGTAGTTAATGATGGGGGGGGGCTGGTTAATGATGGGGGAGGGGCTGGTTAATGGGGGGGGGTCCTACCTGGAGGCGTCCGTCCAGCGTCCTCTGGATGGTGACACACTTGCTGGGGAGGAGCCCGTTGGTGGTTACCGCGGTGATGAGGGAGTCCAGCTCCTCCTTCTTCTCCTTCAGCTTCTTCACCAGGCTCTCGATCGCCCGCTTAGCAAAGCCCTCGTTCTCTCCTCCTCCCTGGAGGTGGGACATGAGGCTGTGGACAATACTGGTGGGGGCGGAGCCTAGGACGGACATGGTCACCTGGGGGACGCGCAGGACAAGAGACAGCAACACAGAGGGACAGGAGACAGAGACAGAGACAAGAGAGCGAGACGGGACAGAGACAGAGACAGAGACAGAAACAGAGACAAGAGAGCGAGACGGGACAGAGACACACAGACAGAGACATAGCGACAGAGACAGAAACACAGAGGGACAGAGACAACGAGACAGAAGGGACAGAGACAAGAGAGAGATACAGGACAGGGACAGAAACAGAGACAGATAGACACAGAGACAAGAGAGAGGGACAGGACAGGGACATGGTCAGTAACAGAGACACAGGGACAGAGACAACGAGACAGAGGGACAGAGACAACGAGACAGAGGGACAAGAGACAAAGACAAGAGGCAGAAGGGACAGAGACAAGAGAGAGATACAGGACAGGGACAGACACAGAGACACACAGACAGACACAGAGGGACATCTGTTTCTGTTTCCTGGTTCATATTTAGATTTTCTTAAGGAATCATAAAATGACGTCACTGCCGTTGCCCGGTGACGTCAGCAGCTCAGACCTGTGATTGATCGACGGGTTGATTGATGGGTCTCCGGCTCCGGCTCCAGCTCAGCGGCTGCTCTCCGCTCCTCTCCCCGGGGCGAGGCTGCCTCCGCTCGGCTCGGGTCCGCCGCCTGAGTCGGTGAGTCTGGAGGTCCGTGTGTCCTCGGTCTGCTCCAGACTGTCTCACCGGGGGGAGGGGAGGGGAGGGGAGGAGGTGTGTGTGGGGGGGAGGGGGGGTCACACTCACCAGACAGCCAGACATAACAGGAAGTCTGGCCACCTCCGCCGACCAACAAAATAAGACGAGTGTTGATATTTTTAAAAGCAAACTCAAAACCTTTTCAGTTTGACTTCCCATTGAATCCTGTCTATTTAAAATGTGATCTCTCTCTCTCTACTGTTTAGTATTAGAATTATTATTATTTTTAACCCGATATTACATTTTGTGCTCTTATGATTTAGTACTTGGCCTTTTTATTCTGTTATTAACGTGATTTTATCGCTTTGTTTCTTGTTTGGATTCTATCCTGTTTTAGGATTTCTATTATTTTTAGTCTATTTTTTCACGTTGTGCTTTTATGTTTTATTCCTTTTCTACTAGTTTGGAGTTTTTATATAGAAATTAATTCTTACTGAGTCTGACTGAAAATTTTATTGTGCCCACAAACACTCGCTCTCCACGCTAAGCTGTAACATTATTACACTATTAGAATAATGAATGAGGATCAGGGATGAGTCACATCGATAATAATTCATAAACTACGATCAGATTCAATGCTGTTTATTTCCGCGTTAGCTTTTATTTTGAAGGCGCAGAACTGTAACACGTTTTCCCTCCGTCAGAAAGTTTGTTTGGGCGCGTGACTGCTGCTGTATGCGAGACAGCCAATCACAGGCCACCTGTGTGTGTGTGTGTGTGTGTGTGCGCGTGTGTGTGTGTGCGCGCGCGCGCGCGTGTGTGTGTGTGTGTGTGTGTGTGTTTGTGTGTGTGTGTGTTTGTGTGTGTGTGTGTGTGTGTGTGTGTGTGTGGCGACATCTGGTGGTGAACAAAAATAACATCAGGTAGAAATAAAATCTGAATTAACATGATTATTTTGATAATCATTCTTTCAATGATTTCAAATATCATAATTAATTCATATTTATAAGATTATAATTATATCAATTACGTTTATGTTACGTATTATCCATTATTTCTACTTGTAGTATTATAATTATTAGAGGTAGGAATGTCATCAGTGTTCATCTCGCATCATTTTAAATAATAATAATTGCATTTCCTGTTGACTGAATCTTTTGTCATTATTTCCTTTAACCCTTAAGAAAACACAAAGTTCTCGCGCAGTCAGGAGCTGCAGCAACAGGCGTCTGATAACCACAGCGTCAGAGAGAAAACCAGCAGCACTGCAGCCAGAGACAGACTGAATGCAGTGAGGAGGACGTGAGGAGGACATGAATGAGACTGATGACGGACGTGAGAGGACGTGAGGGAGGACGTGGATGGGGACTGATGCAGGACGTGAGGACGTGAGGAGACAGTGAAGGACTGATGAGGACGTGATGAGGACGTGAGGGGGACGTGATGGGGACGTGAGGAGGACGTGAGATGGACGTGATGAGGACGTGATGGGACGTGGAGATGAGAGAGACGTGATGGGACGGAGATGACGTGAGGACGGATGGGCGTGAGGAGGACGTGATGGGGACGTGATGGGGACGTGAGGAGGACGTGAGGAGGACGTGATGGGGACGTGAGGAGGACGTGATGAGGACGTGAGGAGGACGTGATGAGGACGTGATGAGGACGTGATGGGGACGTGATGGGGACGTGATGAGGACGTGATGAGGACGTGAGGAGGACGTGATGGGGACGTGAGGAGGACGTGAGGAGGACGTGAGGAGGACGTGAGGAGGACGTGATGGGGACGTGAGGAGGACGTGAGGAGGACGTGAGGAGGACGTGATGGGGACGTGATGAGGACGTGAGGAGGACGTGATGAGGACGTGATGGGGACGTGATGAGGACGTGATGAGGACGGGATGAGGACGGACGGCTCTGTCAGTGGAGGTGGAGAGGAGGACACTAAACGAACTGTTATCCGTCATGGATCAGCCTGAACTCCTTCTCCACCAGGAGACTCAGACGAAGGTGCAGGAATCTGCCTCCAGCTTCTGTATGTGACAGATAACACAAATTATTTGTCTTTCCTTTTGTATTCACTTATTGCAATTCACATATTTTTCTAATTCTTTGAATATTATTATTATTATTCCTGTTATATAGCATGTATGGTGTCTCTCTATCTAACCCTTAAACCCTGTTGGTGGCTGCGAAGGCTCCTTTGAATTTTTCCTCTTCATGTGACCGGAATTTCCACTGTAACTGCAGCAAAATGAATGATTTTTATTGAGGAACTAACAATAATTTTTCATGAAATGTGAAATAATGATTTCAACATTTTCAACAGGTCAATAATAGACTGTGAGTAAATGCACTACCCGTTCATACCGTTAGTCACTAACTTTGACAGTGTAAAAATATACCAGATCATTTATTTATTTATTTATTTTGCTTAACTCTACTAAATATTGAAAAAAAAAAAAATAAATAAATAAAATAAATTAACCATTTAATTCCAATTTAAAAAAACAAATGGGGGGAAATAAACATTGTTTTCAAGTATAAAAAAATGATCGGATCAGTGATTAATCGTCCCTTAATATTATTACTTCAGATTCCAGACTGAGTTGATGTTATTTGGTGGAGGAGCAGATTTAAATCGGCTGATTTTCGGGCGGACTTCTGAACGTGTTTGAAGATGTTCTGGACGGAGCGGAGGGTCAAACCGAGGAAAGCTGCAGATATGCGGACAGGTGAGGCTGCTCAGCTGGTTACCTTCAGTCATGGATGTAGAATTAAACTCGGAAATAACCGTCTGTGTGGGATAATTAATTTAAAGTTGTTGGCGGGACGGGGGAAGCCAGGCGGATAACTTTAGCTCGTTAGCATTAGCATTAGCCAGCGAGAAAACATGGCGGCAGCTCCAACGTTTCTGGAAATAAAAATAATTTACAGACCAGAGTTCTTATTTTCGACTCTATACAGTGCTGGTTGAAGCCGACATGAAGAGAAACACCGACTCATGTAGCTTCTCTGGAGCTCGGTGAGATATTGTTGTCAAGACCGAACCGGAGTGAAGTCTCCGTTAAATCTGCTCGCAGGTGAACGAGGTTCGGTTGAGTCGATGGATCCATCGGAGCCTGGAGGGCTGCACCTGAGCGGGACGTCCGAGGTCTCTCTGCACGACCGGTGAGACACCACGAAGACACATTTGTCTGTATTTCAAGGTTAATATTAGTCTTTAAATTAACTTAACTCTCATGACTGATTTAGAAATATGTACTTGAGCGACACAGTGAATCAGAGTCGTAGTTTAGGTACAACAGGTTGTAATGGGAGTTGGTTTTTAAAATGACAAAAAAACAAAACAAAACTAAACTAAACCCCGTTAAAACATGTCCAAGGCTCTAATAAGCCCCCCAAGACAAATCCACTTTGCATTTATTGAAAATATTTCAATTTTTGTGTGTTTTAAACAAAACATTTATGATACGAATTCACAAGCACTGACATATAAACTGTTAAAAACAGACAATAAAACTGTTGGTATTTATGATTAGGACTGAAGTTCATTCAAATCTTTATGTAAAAAAGTAAAAACCATTTAACATGTGCTATTTTAGGGCGTTTTGTCCCTTAATGGAAACTGTTTAGGATAAAAATGGAGGATTGAGTTTTAAATATCAAAATGTGCTTAAAAACATGAAAGCAAAAAGTAGAACTACAGACAAGTTATCAGAAAAAATGAAACTTGAAGGACACTGTTGTCCCTGTCCCCCCCCACAGGTTCTCGCGGGTCCTGCAGGACCAGCTGACCTGGTCCAGGAAGGTGACCTCTGACCCCGTCCTGCACCAGAGGACATGTGATCGGGTTGGACCTGCTGGACGTCTTCAGTGGACACGCGATGGACCGTCCTCCAGCGTCTGGATGCGCCTGGGCTGGAGGACGGTGTCTCGCCGTCGCTCGTCCTCGGGACCTCGAGGCTTCTGGAGCTTCAGGAACAAGTACCGGTGGAGAGCGAGGGGTGAGTGTCAGCCGTTACCATGGTGACCACGCATCAGTCCCACCTGTCCTCACCTGTCCTTCCTGTACAGGACGACCAGGACGGCAGCGTCTTCAGAGGACACCTCTCCGGAGACGGACAGCAGGCGAGTTCAGGTCACATGACCGAAGGGTGGATCATGTGATCACCTGCTGGTTTATAATTCTCTTGGTTTCTCCCCAGGATGGAGGCTGGAGGGCGGGGCCACAGCCTCGAGGGGGTGTGGCCGTAACAAAGACAAGGCACCAACGAAGAAGCAGCTGGACGCACAGCTGGACAAATACATGTCCCTGTCCAAGAGCAGACTGGACAGAGAGCTGGACAGATACATGTCCATGTCCAGGAGACATCTGGACGCACAGCTGGACGACTACATGGCGATGGCTGGACAGTCTCAGCTGGACTGGGACAGCGAGACACTGGGACTCTGAGACATTAAGGGCTTGTTTTTCTGTTTCCAGCCTCAGGTTCAGCAGCTGATTGGTTGTGATTGTTTTTTGTTGGTTTGAGTTTCCTGTGTTTACTTCACTGACCTCTCTGAGAGTAGGAACTCTAATGTTCGTGTTTGGTTCAATAAATGTTCTCCAGGTTTCTCGTGAGTCTTTATTCTGTGATTATTGATCTTTCATTCAGATATTCATCCATTCACGTTATCTTAAGCCCCGCCCACTCGTGCCGTTCTATCCAATCCGATGATTAGAGCAGCTGGGACGACTGGAGGTCAAAGGTCACTGATCTTCCACATTCATCATAAATATTAATACATTTAAATCATAATTAAAATAATAATAATCTTTAATGTATACAGATTATTATTAATACATATTATTATTTCTGCTGTAAATGTTTATCCTCAAACCCATCGTGACGTCACCTGTTCGATTCTGAACCTCGAAAATTAAGCCTGAAGTAGGCGGAGCCTGTCGCCATGTTGGATGAGCTTTACTCCGCCCTCACCCACCCAACTCTCTGCTACCTGTTAGCTCAGGCTAACACCTGTCACTCAAAGTGGGAACGCCCTTAATTATGCAAAACTTTAACCACTGAGGCAAAAACTGTGTTTTGTACCAGGCTGTAAATATGTTTAATAATAAGATATATTTTTACAGATTTTTTTTTTTTTTACAGCTTAAGATGCTGGTTTAGAAGAAACAACTGAATCCAGGCAGACAAACCTGGTGCTGTGGTTCATTTAGTTAATTTATGCAGGTTTATGTTAGGGTCAAAAACAATAACGCTATAGTATTGTATGGCTAATGTTACCTCTCAGAAAAGCTCTTAACGTTAGCATCTTTAATTTAGAAATTAACGAAAACTAACTGAAACTGAGGCTGATCCATTTTTCCAAATCCATTCTAGCTCCGTGGGTCATTGTTGAGTCCACTTGTCCTTCATTTGATCTGATAATCCACATTTTTCCAGTCTCTCTGTATTTACACGTTTCACCATGTTCTTGCCTCTCGGGGGGCGTGGCCTGGGCGGCAGTGACGATGTGCTCCTTTTGGAGCCTCTAGTGGCCACTCGATGAACTGCAGTTTTTTTGCACTTGTGCGTGGGCTTCATTGCTCAGACCTGTTGTGTTTCCGCTTGATTGTGCCACATTTTTCCTTTTGTTCTGAACATATATTATTCGGCTTCATTACCCTCCCTCTACCAAAAAGACACTGATCAGAAACCGCTGCCCTGCATCCATGAAAACAACGTCAAGCAGCACGAATTAGACATGAGACTATAAACTGAAACATAAATATGAAAACCACTGAGACTTTGGAGGTATGAGCTCTTTCCAGTGTTTTTGTGTAGCAGGATGTTCTGAAGTGTTGTGTCTGTGCTGGTCGTCATTACACTGTGCTGTTTTATGTTTCTTAATAAAGTTTATTTAAAAAATAAATAAATAAATAAAAGAGGAACTGGCCCCTCCCCTGCTCTCTCATTGGCTGATGTTTGCACCAGACTTCATGTTCAGGTTTCAGCCTCCCGTTTCCTAGAAGGAACCCCGGACAGAAATAACTGGGAGGGGGTCAGATACCAGAGGGTTCATGGATCATGGAGCTGATTCAGGATCTGGTTCAGTTCCAGGGTGTGGAGTCAGTAACAGGGTTAAATATGGAGCAACAAACAAACACTGATCTACTGTCTGTTAATGAGTCACTTCTAAATAAAACTCTGACTCAACAACAACATCCAGGCTTCAGGCTTCAGTCTGCTCCATGTGCAGAGTTCAGACTGTTTACCTCCCACCAGAAATAAATAACTTCATAATAAATTAATTAAATTAAAATGCAGGAGTGTTGAGGCAGGAGAAAGTGAAATAGAGACTCTTATGTAAGTGTCCTCAGAGACAATCAGTAACCAGCTGTGGATCAATCATCTCACTTCATATCTCTTCTGTTTATCAATCCCATCATGCCCTGGGGGGGATGTCCTGCACATGCTCAGAGCACATGTGGTGGATCAGTGTGTAGTTACGTAAGTTTAAGTTCACACCAGAGCCTCCAGCCTTTCATTAACCCTCTATAGGGACCGGGAACCATGTGTGGTAACGTGGTTCCTGGTTCCTCTCAGTGAGGTTTATTGTCATGTGGTTTCCATTGAGCCAATCAGAGAAGATCCAGGAAACATCCTCAGGTCTGATCAGGGTCTAATGTGGTCTACAAGGTCCCCCCTCTGAACTGGTTTATCAGGAACCATGAAGAAGAACAAGTGTCCTAATGTTTCTGATGTGACAAATACATGTTTACATTAGTTTAAGGACCAGGAACCAGATATGAGACCAGGAACCAGATATGAGACCAGGAACCAGATATGAGACCAGAACCAGATATGAGACCAGAACCAGATATGAGACATTCATTCATTTGGATTTAATTCAGGAACATTAAAAACATTTAAAATTTTTTCAAAAGTTAAAAAAAGTCTTTGTATGTCGTACAATAACACTCTAGGGTTGAAGGTTGTTATTATGATATAATAAAATATTTCAGTGAGAACCTTGTGAAGAGTTAAACTATTAATGGATTTTTTACAGCACTTTATCACAGGTTGTCAGAGGTTGTGGCTGCAACCGTGGACTGAATACCGAGGTATTTTAGGGAGTTGAGATTATGTTGATAAAGTTTGGTTTTAGTTTGTTATTTGACGCTAAAAAAACATAAAAAGTACTTTCAGTGTCTAACATTCCCTTGCAGCTGGTGGAGTAGAGCAGAACGTGGTGTTAATTAAATGAAAACCATACGTCTATGGTGGAGACGTGGTGACAGTCTGTGGTAATTCCCACATGCGTGATATCCCAGAATGCATTTCAGTTCAGTTACAGAATGAATCCACAGTTTGAATTGTTGATCTATTCACTCATTCATTCACCTATCGATCTCTTAGTGGCTGATGTCTGGATGGAGTTCATTGATCTTTGTTCACTGTTTCTAGACTGAAGTGTCCACAAACTTCTGGCTCCCAGAGCTGCAGCCTTACAGCAACAAATAAACCGTTGGCCATGATTTCCTGCCATGTGCTCCCTCCTCACATTCCTCCCCCAGAGGGGTGTGTCTGAGGGGGGGGGGCAGATAAAAACAGAGGAAATGAACTCAGTGACCTGCAGAGCTGCTGTGTTTCAGCTCGTCATTAAAGATCAGTTCAATCAGAGAAATAAAACTGGGACTGGAACCACCTCAGTGTCACGCTTCCCTCCTGGCCTTCATTCATTAAAATGTGCCTCCACATGCGTCCGCAGCCAGCACCGGAGAGCAGATCTCAGTGTGTGTGTGTGTGTGTGTGTGTGTGAATCAGCAGCAGCGCCACCATGTGGTCACTATAATACTGTATCAGCTGCCGTCACTAATGGATCTCTACCTACCACTGGACCAGAACCAGGACCAGCTCATGATCCAGAGTTTAGAACAAGCTTGAATAACTCTGTGATGTGTTTTTCCTTTATTCACCCACTGACTTAGACTGTCAAAATATTAGGTACATCTGTCATTCAGATCATGGTTGATCCAAAAAGTGTTTAAAAAAGTCATCTGGATTTGTAGACTTTACAGAAGGTTGAGAAGTAAACAGAAACTCTGAGGGTAAAACCACCAGAAACCCACTGGACTAGTTTCTGTTAATGCAACTAATGTCCGTTTACTTTTGCTCAAAACATTAGGAACATGTGCCACTGGTCCTAGTAAAACTCATGACATTCAAACCAAACTCTTGAAGCCTGTTTATTAGAATATGAAGATAAATATAATGTCAGATAAATAAGGACCAGATAAAATGGTGGACTTTTATTTCCAGCTCAGTATTGTTGCTCACACACAGGAAACCACAGCGGGCCTCTCTGATTGGCCGCTGCACCACGTGGTGGCGGTGATAGTAGCGCCTTATATGGTCATGTGGCCGGCTCTGATTGGCTGCTGTACCACGTGGCTGCGGTGATAGTAGCTCCTTATATGGTCATGAGGCTCTCCCTGTGACTGGGCATCGGGTTCAGGCCGCAGGGCTGGTTCTCAGAAAGGGAAATGTACACGGTGTCCTCACACAAACACACACAGTACACAATATACACAGAGCGCACAACACTACACACACATGCTCCTCTATCCTCCATTTGTCATTTAACAGTTAAAGGATTATAAAGGTCTTTAAAAAAGGTTCAATGAAGTGTTTAGTAAAAGTTTAATAAAAAAATAATAAAAGTCTAATGACGATTTAATAAAAGTCTAATAAAGCTTTAATAAAAGTTTATTAGACCTTTAGTAAAGCCTTAGTAAAGGTTTGTTGTGTTTGTCTCGTGTCTCTTTGTTTTGCTGTGTCTCTCTCTTATGTAACGTCCATTCAGACGGAGCCGCTCACATCCGCGACGGGCAGGGGTGGAGGCGGGAAACCAGAGCTGCGACCACACGATTCCCAGCTCCGTAGGTATATAAATAAATATTAATACTTCAGGAATTTATTAAGTCGTTAGTCTAATAATTCGACGTGAGGTTTTATTGTGAGGAGGAGGTTTACAATGAGAAACAAGGGTCGCCCTCCCACCCGTAGGGACTTGGTACAGTCCACAACACGTCAGCCATTGTTTACAAATGAAGGAGCTGCCGTTGGTTCCGAGCGGCTCGCGGCTCTCATTCACCCCGAGAACGAGCTCGACATCCCGCAGAAACTCGCCGCCTCCGCCGCCATGCCGTGCCGGAGGGAGAACTACATCCTGCTGGAGCAGTCCGTCACCGTGGACTCCAAGGAGGTGGACGCGCTGGTGACGAAGATTGGGGAAGCGCTGCAGCTTCAAAACAACAACGGCGGCGGCCACCAGAAGACGGTGTCCGTGTCCGTGTCCTGTCTCCACGGCTCCGGGAAACCGGCCCCAAGCCTCAGCGGCATCAGCGCGGCGGCTCCGGTCCAGAAACGCCACGGCTGCTGCATGCGGCTCCGGAGCCGGGGACACCGGGGGAGCAGCCGGGCGAGCCCGTACCACATCCCCGGGTCCAACGGCGAGCAGGACTGGGACCAGATCAGACCGTGGACCAGGAAGCGTATCAACGTGGAGGAGGACGACCCGCACCGGCTCCTCCAGGAGCTCATCCTATCGGGGAACCTGATTAAAGAGGCCGTGAGGAGGCTACAGTTCTCCGCCGCGGACTGTGGAGACTTCCCCCGGGCCGCGGACAACGTGACCTGCTGATACCGGGACCGGAGGGACGCACCGAGACTTGGCGTCCCGGAGTCTCCCCGAGATGGACAACGACCGAGCACAGACTCGGACATCGACACAGACCCGGTCCGACCGGACAGTTTTTCATTTCAGACATTTTTTCATCGACGCGTCAGAGCGTCATGCTGTTAGCTGTTAGCCGCCCGGCTAACGAGGCGTGTTGTTTATGTTTGAATGTGTTGGGGTGGGGGGTGGGGGTCTGTACAGAGGTCACATGATGGAGTCTGGACCAGAACACCGAACTCTTCTTCTTCTACTTCTACTTCTTCGTCTACCGTTTTCGTCTGAGGAGAAACGGGAAGCGGGTGGATTGATTTTAATGCCATTAAACACCTGTTAGCAGTTTGCTTAGCCAGCCGACGCCATGTTGGATGCTGGTGTGTTTACAGTCTGTCAGGAGTCGCTCCTCCCCCTCTTCATTGTGTCGGTCCAGAGACTCCTCCCTCTCCTCGTAAGGCCCCTCCCCCCTCCATGAGTCCCCTCCCCCCATCATCCCTCTCATCAGGTGACTCTCGGGGAAAATGGCCGCCGTCACGTCCCGTCTCCCCCGGTGCTTTCAGGACTTCCTGGAGGACTTATTGTTGTTTTGGGGGGGTTTTGTATTAGTATGAAGAAGAATCAGCTCGACTGCTTCGTACCGGAGTATCTGATCCTGTTCCTGAGTTTTCAGGGCTTTTTTCTTGTCTTAATAAATTTGTCTGTTTTCCAGCTCTGTCTCTGACTCATTATCAGACCATGAACAGATCAGCTGTTGTTGTTGTTGTTGTTGTTGTTGTTGTTGTTGGCGCTGAGGCTGGGTCCAATAAACCTCAAACATTCAGTATTTAGTTAATTATGCTGAACCAAAGGGTTAAAAGACAATGATGGTTTTAAATTAAAAAGAAAAAAAACATATTCCTTTCATCTTAAATCAAATTATGTGTTTTCTGTGTTTTTAAAGTTTGCCTTTAAACCCAGAAACAAGAACTGCAGAAATAAACAGCTTTTCTATTTTTAAATTCTCAAATGAAAATGAAATCCTGTATCCCAGAGGTGTTCAAACATTGTATTGAGGATCCATGAACAGCCAGAAATGAGATGTAAAGATGATTTGGCCTTTAACAGGGAGCAAAGCATGAATGAGACTCATTATACAAATAGTTTCAAACTTCATTGATCCTTTACTGACATGAATTATACCAACCTCAGCCAGGGCTTGTTACTCAGGGTTATGCTCATTGATGCAGATCTTTCAACATGTATTTTTGTTTTCAAAGCAATGAATCAAATCGATCTAAACTTCTAAACTTTGCAACCACTTCTAAGGAATAAGCTGTTTCAGTGAATGTTTGGGTCCAAACCGTGACGTGAGATCAGTAAGTGGATAAACAGCCTGAGGGAACCGGAGGTTGATGAGGAAACATTTACTGTAGAAACGGGTTCATTTTAACCTGATTTATGAGACGTCTGAGTCATGAATGTTAAAAAAGCACAAACATTAAGCTACATCACAAAGTGTCCCAGTGCAGATGATCAGTCTCATATAGTCTCATATAGTTTTATATAGTTTCATATAATCTCATATAGTCTCATATAGTTTTATATAGTTTCATATAATCTCATATAGTTTCATATAGTCTCATATAGTCTCATATAGTTTTATATAATCTCATATAGTCTCATATAGTTTTATATAGTTTCATATAATCTCATATAGTCTCATATAGTCTCATATAGTTTTATATCATCTCTTTGAATGCTGGAAAAAAGTTCATCTGACTAGAGTCAAAGATATTTAGTGTCGTACGAATTAAATCTAAAATCTGTCTGAACTATCGTTCTAAACACACTCACGGTGTTTTATGGCTCATTGTCACAGAATGAAAGTAGAGATACTACTACTACTACTACTACTATTACTACTACTACTACTACTACTACTACTACTACTACCACTACTACTACCACTACTACTACTACTACCACTACTACTGCTACTACTACTACTACTATTACTACTGTTACTGCTACTACTACTACTACTACTACTACTGTTACTACTACTACTGCTACTACTACTGTTACTACTACTACTACTACTACTGTTACTACTACTACTACTACTACTGTTACTACTACTACTGCTACTACTACTGTTACTACTACTACTACTGTTACTACTACTACTGCTACTATTACTGCTACTACTACTACTACTTCTACTGCTACTATTACTACTACTACTACTACTACTATGATGGTGATATCTAGGAGATATCTATAAAAACATAAAATATATCTATAAAAACATAAAATATATCTATAAAAACATAAAATATATCTGGCTGCTCTTCTTTTTAGATGCTGTTAAAGTCTATGATTCAAACTAATGCTGCTAATTTCCATGTTAACAGTCAGTGGCCGTAACCATGGAGACTCCAGCTTCCTGTGACATCACGTTCTTACCCCCTATAATGAAAGTAGAACAGATGAGTGTAAAGTCTAGGACTATGGCCTCAGCACATCAACACTGCTACCAAGAGGATTAATCACAGCTCTAGCTCTTAGCATTTAGCATTTAGCTCTTAGCATCGTCCGGCATTTAGAACATTTCCAGCGTCTGTTTCCTGACTTCAGTTGTTTTTATTGTGTGGGTTTGACTGCAGTCTTTTGTTCATTTGTTTGCACAATTAAAGTTTCATTGAAATATTAAACTAAAGAAAGAACATGTTTCTAACAGAATAACTGAGACAATTATTAGACTCCTCATAGAAGCACTGGAGCTCATTAAATGTTGTGTTCTGTGAATGATCGTCAGCTTTTGTCTGTTTCTGTCTTGATTCTTTTCTTTAATTAAACTCTAACTAGTATTCGGGGGAGTCCTTCTCTTCAAGCCCATTCTTCATGGTTTTGTGGTTTCCTCTGCATGTCTTTAAATAAATCAGCAGCTTATTGTTTCTGTCCTTCCATCATAGTTGTTGTTGTTTTGTTTTATTATATTTAAAAAACAAATAAATAAGAAAATAAAAAAGACTCAGCTCATAACCTGCGTCTGTGATGGACTCAAACATTTAAATAAGGAGCTCTAGAAGACAAGCTCCAACACGTCCTCAAGTCCCTGGACCTGGGACATGAGGACGCTGGGACATTTGGAGGTGGTCTCTGGCCTCAGGAGGACTTGGGGCTGAGCTGAGAGACGAGGACACAGCTGCAGCAAAACAGATCACTGGACATCTGTGTCAGAGTGGACAGAGGACAGAGGACAGAGGAGGACTGGGATATAATGATAATGGGTCTAGACCATTAGGGACAGAGGACAGGGACAAACAGCGGCAAGTAGTCACTCAATAGTTAACAAGCGAGAGCTACACAGCAACTGAATGACACTGAATGCCACACTCATGGTTGTAACATCAACCAAAAACACTGAACTCCCACAGTGCATTGCAGCACAGACTCCTTACTATTGAGTATTTATTACAAATGTGTTTTATTTTAGTTTGTGTAGTTTTTTAAATATAATTCTAAATTTAAATTTATGGTGATCTTGTAACATTAAAATAAAATGTGTTTAATTTTTTGTCACTAAAAATACGTCCCAACTGCGGATGTGCGACGCCCGCCGGTAGGTCCAGCCCGCCATTTATTGAACTTTTTGACCGCAGGTAAGCCAACCATGGATAAATCCCCGTTATGTATGCATAAATAACATTTAGTTTTCTCTGTAGCAGTTATTTCATTTTAGATGTCAAAGGGGTTTTGTGGCCCCCAGTGTTTTCTTTTCTGTTGAAAATGGGTCCAAATGGCTCTTTGAGCGTTGAAGATGACCCCTGATTTAACTCTTTTAAGAAGAAAACAAAGGGAACGACGACAGATTCTAAAGTTTATTAGAGACCGGAGTTTATGAGCTGGACCAAGGTGGACGATGGGGGACAGAGGATGTAGGACAGAGGACAGAGTCTACCACCAGAGCCCCCCCCCCCCGCTGCTCTGTGTGCTGACCCTCCCTCGGCCCTGCCACCTCACCGTCTCCAGGACGCCGCGGGCGTGGACATCCCTCAGGTTGACTCCGCCCCCTCCCAGTGAGCCCCGGGCCAGCCTCCTGAAGGCCTCGGCGTGGCGTGCGGCGGCCATCTTGGCTCTGAGGGTGCAGTAGCAGGCCGAGAAGCGGTCGTTGATGACGGCAATGGGCAGGGCCAAGATCAGGACCCCCGACAGGATGCACAGGAACGCCAGGACCTTCCCCGGAGCCGTGTCCGGACGCACGTCCCCGTAGCCCACCGTGGTCATGGACGTGGTGGCCCACCACCAGGCGGCCGGGACGCTGCTGAATGTGGACGAGGGACGGTCACGCTCCACAGCAAAGATGGCCGCCGCAAAGATGGACACGCCCACGGCAAGAAAGAGGAGGAGGAGGCCAACCTCCTCGTAGCACTGAGCCATGGTCAGAGCCAGAGACTGGAGACCTGGGGACAGGGGACGGGGGACAAAGGTCAGAGAGGCAAAGGACGGAGAGATGATGATGATTTTAAAAAGTTTTATACTATGTCAAATAAATATGTGTCCCATCCATGTCTTTATCTTTTAGCTTAACTGTTAGCTAACGTCTTTACCTGTTGGCTAACGTCTTTACCTGTTAGCTTAACTGTTAGCTAACGTTTTTACCCGTTAGCTAACGTCTTTACCTTTTAGCTTAACTGTTAGCTAACTTCTTTACCTGTTAGCTAACGTCTTTACCTGTTAGCTTAACTGTTAGCTAACTTCTTTAGCTGTTAGCTAACGTCTTTACCTGTTGGCTAACGTCTTTACCTGTTAGCTAACGCCTTTACCTTTTAGCTTAGCTGTTAGCTAACTTCTTTACCTGTTAGCTAACATCTTTACCTGTCAGCTAACCATGAATATGTCCCAAAACAGAGACGTCATTTTTCTGGTCTTACCCGTTGAGTGCCGTCCCAGTTTCAGCATCCTGAGTGTCCTGAGGAGACGGAGGACCTGTCCCACACGACCCATGTCCTCCAGGTCCGTGGATGCCCCGTGGAGACTGTCCATGGCCAGCGTGATGTAGACAGGCAGGACGGCGAGGAGGTCGATGACGTTGGCGACGCTCCGGCTGAAGCGACATTTGTCTCTGACGCAGAGGAACCTCAGGACCAGTTCTCCGGTGAACCACATTACACAGACGTACTCCAAGACATCCAGTGGGAGGGGGATGTCCACGCTGTCCATGTCTTCCCCGAGGTCCAGCGAGATCAGCACCATGTTGACCAGCGATACCACCACGAAGAAGGCCGACAGCGAGCCGAAGGTCCGGGCGGCCCGAGACGACCCGGGTTTCTCCAGGAGGTCCCAGAGGTGGCGGCGGAGACCTGGACAGACGGCGCCCATGAAGTCCTCGTCAACATCGTCCTCGTCCTCCAAGTCCTGTCCCACGTCCAACGTCTTCTTCTGCTCCTTGCGGCGGTGGTAGCGTTCTCGGCAGCAGGGGGCAATGTGGAGCTCCTCAATGCCCCAGTACTGGATCTCCTGCAGGAAGGAGATCTCACACAGCTCCTCCCTGACGTGGAGGAGACCGGTCCGGTAGAACTGCATCACGTACCTGCCAACAACAGATAGTTAGCATAGCTAGCATAATTAGCATAGTTAGTGTAGCTTCAGGTGAGCTTCATCGTTCACATTAACTCTTTTTTATGAAAGAACCCAAAGTGTTTCTTCACGCTGGAGTTTTACTTCTTGAAAGAGAATCTGGTTCCAAATTTAGAGGTTCAGATGTTTGTTAGCATAGTTAGCATAGTTAGCATAGTTAGCGTAGCCACAGATGAGCTCCCAAAGTGAGTGTCCAAAGTGTGGTGCACAGTTGAAGTTATATCGTGTTTCTGTGACAGACTGATAGACAGATTACTTTATTCATCCCTGAAGGGAAATTAGGTGTAGGACTGGTTGTTGTTTCCAGAACTTAAGAAGTTAAGACTCCGTGTTGAAGGAAAATGCGCCACCTACTGGAAGGTCTGTGAGCTTCTGTCGAAGAAGAACTCGTTCTCCAGGAGGTCAGCATCATCGCAGAGCTCCAGGGCCGAATCTGGGCCACAGGACGCCAGTTTCCCCAGCCGGGTGTCAGGGTAGGAGGCCAGCACATCCTGCGACAGCACAAAGCGACTTCCTCCAACGTTGATGACGAAGACGCAGGACGACGATGTCTCGCTGAAGAAAACGCTCGAGTCCAGAGACAACGGAGACGAGCTGCAGAGATCCATGGCCAACGCACCAGCTGATTGGTTGGTCCTGAATCAGAGGTCACAATAAGATCCCTCTTCACCCCCTGGACCGATCAGAGACAGAAACTGATCTTATTCTTTCAATGACACATCATCATGTTTAATTTAATCCTGTTGTTCTATTTTATTGTTTTATTCTTTATTGTATAAATATAATTTAATTTTAATATATATATTTGTTTAATTTAATTTAATTCTGTTCTATTATTCTATTTTGTTGTGTTTTATTTTATATATATGTTTTAATTAATTTGATTTAGTGTGATCCTCCTCTGTTGTGTTTTATTTCAGTGACCTGGTTTCTGAGAACCGTCACAGATGTGATGATATTTATTATAAACTCTACTTGATGAAGTTGTCAGTGAATCAGGAAGTTTCTAATAGTGTTAATCTGAATATTACTGATGATCTTGATGATATTAATGAAGCTGCAGAGACGACTCTTACCTCTGAGTGAAGCCACCGTTCCTCTACATGTTCTCCTTGATGTTTGAAGCTGCTGTGAGACCAGCCAGCTTTTAAAGGAGGACATATGGAGGATGAATAGTGCCCAGGACGAGGAGGACGAGGAGGACGAGGAGGACGAGGAGGACAAGGTCTCTGTAGAAACAGAAACAAAGATGATGTTTTATTCATTGGAGCCTCACAGTCTGTGAAGGTTCATCCAGGTCAAGACTTAAATTAGAAAACAAGAGAGTCAGACTCTTCTTTCCACCATGTTCTCCTCTCTAAGCCTCTTAAAGTTCTCCTCCCTGCTCTCAGCACATCTCACTGCAGAACCTTCTTCAGGAACCTTTCACCTTTACCTCCATCTACTCTTAGAAAACATCACGATTAGAGTTCCTCCACAAGGTGAATTCTTTGCTCTAAGGATCTTTAGGATTCTCAGTGGGTGGAGTCCACTCTTTAGAGGACAGAGACGTCCACATGTTCTCCAGAGAAGACAGAGACATCTCTAGTCCTGGACACACTGGTTCTGAAGACGTCGCCTCAGATGGAGTTAGTTGAATGGTCTGAGGGAGCTCATCCAGAACCATGTGAGCTGGGTTTGTGGAGGTCAGGGGTCATGGTTGATGAGTTTATTCTTCATGGTGGAAACTAAACTTACATCCTGCTCTTCTTTTCTTCTTCTTCTTCTTTCTTCTTTCCTCATCACAGGAAACACCTTCTGGACCGACCTCTGATCAGAGAGGGCACTAATCAGCCTCCATACCTGTCTCCCTCCTCTGAGAGGCTGTTGCTAGGCAACACACTGAGAAAGAGATGCTCCACTTTCTGAGTCCAGCTCACTGCTCCCATAGCGCCACCATGTGTCACCACCCATGCAATTCACAGAGTCCTTTTCATTTTATTTGACTGTATTTTATTTCATTAATTTTAAAATTTAGCTCTGTTCAATTACCATCTCATCTCATCTTCTACTACCTTTTATCCTCACTAGGGTGGTGGGGGTTGCTGGAGTCTATCCCAGCTGATTCACGCTCACACCCAGGGTCAGTTCAGAGTCATCAATCAGCCTAAATGTCCAACCTCCACTGTCTTTGGAAGTGGGAGGAAACCGGAGTACACACACAAAACCCACGCCAGAGGAGGAACCATTCATTTCATTCCTCTGTAGCCGTAGCATCAAGCTAACATCTTATCTTATCTTATCTTATCTTATCTTATCTTATCTTATCTTATCTTATCTTATCTACTTTACAAAAACACAGAAAATAAAAAACAACACTGTGTTTAAGTACTGATTCAGTGGAGTAAATGTTAGGGACAGTTTCACCCTCGGGTTCTTCAAAGTGTATTCTAGTTTAATAAAACAATGTTTTATTTAATGATGTGTTTTCACTACTGTACCTAATGAACTGGCCACTGAGCGAATTATTCAAACACCAGGGGGCGATAGTTCAACATCAGAGGTCCCCATTAACAACACGAAGAAGTGTGGCGTCATGGGGTCTTGTCCAATCAGAGACGCAGTTGCTGCTGTAGCCCCGCCCCCTGGAGAAACCGCCATCATGAAATCAAAAAGAAGAAAAGTGACAGATGAACCAGGACGAGGTAATCTACCCTCGACTTTTTGCTCTAATGACAGTCAGCGACGCTCCGGGCGTTTGGAGACACGTTCCGTTTAAATGTTTCACGCCTCTTTTTCTCCGTCTGACGGCCGGACGTTGCTAACATCTCTGCTAACGTCAGTGTTAGCATCGGCGGCTAACTGCGCGGGGAGCGAATGCTAACAACTCGGCTCATTTATAAACTCTGCTTCAAACTCGGTCAAGGCGGAAAAGTGGGCGAGGAACAGCAGATCAGATCAGAACCGGTCCTGGACGGGTTGTTTCGTGTCTCGGTCCGATGGCGGCTAACGGCTAACTAACGACAAGTTGCAGCGCGCCAATTCACCGGGACGTTTATTCTGTTATTGCGGAGGAATAAAGCCTCAAATCAAACCAGAATCTAAATCCTAAAGATCCTTAAAACACAGAGAAGCTCCACAGCAGATTCTCAGCTTCAGGCACGAGCGGGATTCACGGTAAAGTACATCTCCGTTAGCTTCTTGAGTCCCAGCTGCCAGACTCCATAGAAAATTCTACGAATTTATGGAATAAATCATCAAACCAACTGTACTCGCGGTTAACTTCGACTCAGTGATAGACTTCATTAAGTATTAGAGGTTAGACTACAGTTCGGCTGTTAAGTTTGTTTAATAAATCTGAATGTAAGTATTTTAAACTGTTTTCTCCGAACTACAAAAGCTACACCGCGATGTTTTGTTTTGTTGTTGAGGTGAAGATGGAAGTGAGTCATCCTCAGTCTGTTTATGAGCTGATGAATCTGGAGCCGTTCAGATAATTTAGTCCTAAAACAGTCAGTCTTTTTATTTCTTATTGGAGCTTTGACCTGATGCTTAAACGCTGCCAGTCAATGAACTGAATGAGAAGATGTGTTCGAGCTTTTAACTGGAAATGTGTGCAGGGGATATGAACTGATGTCTGATGCAATAAACATAGGAGCAAAATAAGAAGTGTTTAAATAAAAAGAGGAGCACAGAGATTGTAGTGTAGTTGGAGGTTGTTGTGGTCATTGTTGTGTTAAATGTTCAGGCTGCAGACATGAGCAATGTGGACGAGGAAGCGATGGACAGTCCTGCAGTGTCTGAGGAGGAGGAGACGTCCCAGGACGACCAGACGAGTCCCAACAAAGGCAGCTCCAAATCTCCTGGTAAGAGACTGACGGCTGTGATTCCCAGAACCTGTGCGGGTAAAAACCGCCTGTCAGACACTCTCACAGCTGTTTCATCCTGTTGTTGCAGCCATTGGTGAAATCATTGAAGGAAAACGAGCAAAGAAGACGGTGGAGAGACTCGACTTTCAGGCGCCGAAGCAAATGAAGAAGCTGCAGATTGGAGATGGTGAATAAACACCTGTAATAACATCTGTGACAGATTGAGTCATCGGACAGCGGCTCACCAGCGTCTGTGTCTGCAGGTAGTGGAGATAAATTAGGAGACATCCCACGCACCAGCTACCAGATCACCAAGATGAAGCCGGCGGACCTGAAGCCTCTGCACGCCATCGTGTTCGACCGACCGGGGAAGGTACGAAGAGTCGGGCTCGGACATCTCCACGTTATTTCCAGGGACTCGTGATTATCGTCTCTTCTTTTATTAGATGGCGACAATAAAGAAGAACCTGCGGCTGTTCAACGGCTTCTCTTTCGATGCAGACAGTGAACAGTTCACAAAGAAACGAGAAAAACTTCTCAAGTGAGTTTGTTCTCAGAGATGAAGTCTCTGTCGTCATTTACAGTCCTGACTAACCACGATCCGTCTCTTCTGTTTCCAAATGCAGGAGCTCACATTTCACCAACAGCAAACTGAAGGTGGTCTGCAGCGTCCTGGACCTGGAGAAGAAAGGAACCCACTCTGACCTGGTCGACCGGATCCTGAGCTTCCTCATCGCACCCAAGAACAGCGGGAAGGTGAGCGCCCGGGTCTGTGGTTCTGCCTCCTCCTGGACGGGTCACCTGTCAAACCACCTGCTCTGTTTGTCGTTGGCAGCGCCTGCCCGTCAAGAAGAAGAAGAAGTCCAAGAAGAAGCTGCTGGGCGACGACTCCAACGCTAAGACCAAAAAGAAGAGCAAACCCAAAGCCAGGAGCTCGACGTCCAGTCCCAAGAAGTCCAAACCGGGAAGCAAGTCCAAGGCCATCGTCATGGAAACGAGCAGCGACGAGGACGACGATGAGGAGGATGAGAAGACGGGGGCTTCAGCCGAGGCCGAGGGGTCGGACATGGAGGAGAAACCTTCAGACAGGGGGGAGCCGTCTGATAAGTCAGAGGAGTCTGAGGAGGACGAGGACGAGGAGGAGGAGGAGGAGGAGGAGGTGAATGCAGTGATGATTGGTGTCCGTCCGTCCGTCTCTCTGTCCGTCCGTCCGTCTAAAACCTCCGACACTGTCTCAGTCCTCCAGGTCAAAGTCCAGCCGAGGGAAGACGTCGTCCAAGAAGACGTCGTCCATCAAGAGACAGAGGACACCAACGAAGAAGACGGGACCCCCGAAGAAAAGAGTGAGGAAGGAAAGTTCAGACGAGTCTGATGGAGACAGTGACGCTGAGAAGGTGAGAACAAAGAAATAATAATGAGTCATTGTACTAACGAGGTTAATTATATTGATTACGTTTATGTTAATAAGGCTAATTATGCCTTTTTGCCTTGGTTATGTTAATGAGGGTGATTATGTTAATGAGGTTTCTGTGGTTTTTCAGCCCAAACAGAAGAAAATCTCTCGAGCTAAAACGAAGAAGGCCGACAGCAGCAGCAACAGGACCAACACAGACACAGGTGAGCTCGTTAGCACCAGCGCTAATTAACGAGTCACCGGTCAGTGTTTCTGATGAGGTGTCGTTGCAGCGAAGGACAGTTCAGACGAGGACGAGCCGCTGATTAAGATGATCAAGAAAAGTCCGAGTGACGAGCAGCTGAAGGAGACGGTGCAGAGTCTCCTGAAGGACGCGAACCTGGAGGAGATGACCATGAAACAGATCTGCCAGAGGGTGAGGAGCCCCCCCCCCCCCCCACATGACCCTGTGGCTGAGCTCTGACAGGACGTCCTGTGTTTCAGGTCTTTGACACGTACCCGGATCAGGACCTGACGAACAGGAAGAGCTTCATCAAAGAAACAGTGAAATCAGTGAGTGTCTGAACCACGACGCTGATCAGCGGCAAAAACATGTCACGTTCTTAAAAAACATGAAATCACCATTTAGATTTTATCTCCATTTTAAAATGAAAAATGAAAAGCAGATGATTTAGTCCAAAGCAGCTTTTATAACAGATTTTATTTTAAATAGTCACAGTTTCGCCTGCATTTCAGAAGCTTCCTCCTCTGGTGATTGAACGGGTTCCAGGTTCGTGGGAACCGGTTCTGATCAGTCTGCGCTTCATCAGCTGAGGAAAATCCAAACCTGTTCCATGTAATGGAAGTGGATTATTTTGCAGCCATGACGACGTCGTACGTCATAGAACTGCAGTTTATAGAATGTGTCCTCGATGATCCCAGATAGTCCCCTCCCCCCCCCCCCCCCCCCGATCAGCTGATCCACCAGTAACAACACAGAAACATCAGCTGATAAACCAACGATGCTTCTGATCTGATGCAAAGATTATTTTGACTTGTTCTGAACTAACAGACGGGAAATAAGAGAGAAATGAAAATAAAAATGTAATTTTCCATCAGTGTGACAAGGACGTGTCCCATAGCTGAGATCAATAAACCCACGTCAACCTTTCTCCTCTCAGCTCATCACATGAGGGACCAGAGGACCAGGGGACGACGAGGAGGACAAGGGGACGACGAGGAGGACAAGGGGACGACCAGGGGACGACCAGGAGGACAAGGGGACGACCAGGGGACGACCAGGGGACCAGAGGAGGAACCAGAGGAGGAACCAGGAGGAGGAGATGTGGGATCGTATTTTTATTCTGGTGTGACTTGTTTGTAGCTTCTCATTTTAACTCTTGAGGAATCGGTTCTGGACGTTTTCTCTGTGTTGAATGAAAATATTTCTCTGAATGATTAAAATTTACGTTTTGGAACAAACGTGTCTGAGTCTGGTTGAGTTCAGGGTCTGATGGACCTTCTACCTGCCGACTGTGTGTTATTCATACATCTACATTATTATTATTACACAGTGTGATTGGCTCAGCAGCCATAGGGGCGTGGCCTGCTGGTACAGGAGGCTTTGATTGACAGGTGTCATGTGCGGAGACGCCTCCTGAATCACTGAATGAAGTGATACTTCAATCCAGTTTCATTTTATTTCTACAGCATCAGTAACATAAACTGTCTCAAGACTCTTTACAAACACTGTCCTGAACCAGAACCAGAACCAGAACCAGCTCATAATGGAGGAACCATCTGCTGAAGACCAGCCGGGTAGAACCAGAGAAGAAACGAGATAAACTAACTTCTGTCATAGACACAAACATGAAGCTGAAGGAAACATGTCACTAGACACTAATTCACTCTAACATGAACCTTCTTTCTCTAAATAACAATCAGGGAATAAATTAGATCTTTACTTGATGTCAGAGTCTTTTGTCTCCAGGTCTCCATCCATGTGTCCCTGGTTCTGGTCCAGATGTAGGTAGAGATCCATCAGAGGCAGCAGCTGGTGCTGTATTATTCTGACCACATGGTGGCGCTGCTGCTCCGAGCAGAGACCAGGTCACGTGGTCGCATCCGGCTCTGATCTGGAAACTGAAAGTGTCTGAATTCTAACTGCGTCTGAACCACTTCGACGCAGAAACGCGGTACTTTGTTCCGAGGTAAGTTGGTTTTAATGAAGATTCCTAAACTGCAGCTGGAAAATTAAAGGTTTGAATGTGAGGAAGTAAAATAAACGCAACTGAATAAAGAAAACTGGTGAGATTAGAAACAGGAACTAAAAACGGCCGTTTGAGTCTGAGCAGAACTTCAACATGTTTGATTCTTTAATGCACTGAAACGTTTCGTTCTTTTATTTAGATTTATTTTCTTCATTTAGCACGTTTGAACCTTTTATTTATGTTCTGTGGTTCGTCTCCTAGGACTAGTGTACCTAATAAAGTGGCCAGGGAGTGGCCTCTGCTTATCAGGCCCAAAGTCCAACTCTGAAGTGTCCACAGCACAGAGACGCGTCACTGCAGCTGTTTAATCATCATACACAAAGACCAGGACCAGAACCAGAACCAGAACCAGGACCAGAACCAGGACCAGGACCAGAACCAGGACCAGGACCAGAACGCACGGCGTAGGTTCAGGATGGATCCTCCTTCAGATCATTTGAAGATGAGTGAGTCTCAGTCTGACTCTGATGAAGACGCCAGTGTTGCCAGGAGTCATTGGTCCAGAGAATATCCTCCAGACTTTGGGACGGATCCTAAACCTGCAGGAGACAGGTGAGAGGCTTGAGATCCCTCTGAGCGTCTCTGTCCATGAGATTCACTTCATCTAGTTATACATTTAGACAGAATCACACCTTCAAAAATGAACTAATGATTAACCTGACGTCTCTTAGAGGACAGAACGAACCTTTCACTGTGTCTTGATTCATAGTGGACGACCTGCTATCCGCCTGAGACCTGAGCTTTAGTTTTTCATTTCATTTCATTTAATATGACTATGCACATCCTCACATGTGGACACTGGGATTATTTCACTGTATAATACAATAAAATGACCAGTGTGTAATACAACTATTTATTTCACCTCCTGAACATGACTGTGCAAAACAGTTACAAGCAAACACTGTGTTTTTTTCAAGTCAAGTCAACTTTATTCTGACACGAGCAACACGATACAGGATTGAAGTGACGTTCCTCAGACGCCTGTGACGCCTCAGCTAAACTAGGGCTTTCAGTAATGTAAACAAGAAATGTGCAAACACTGACGGTATATAAATAATAAACTTTGCAGACAGTTTATTTTCATGTCTGATCATGGCCGAACAAACACAGGATCCGAACAATCAAATCCCAGCGTCCTCAAGCAACTACTTGCTAATTAGCAACGTTGTAACTTTTTACTATTGATACAGTTTGTTAAATTTGTGCTTCAGATCAAACTAGAAAACATAAATATGGACTAAACCCGTCTCCTCCATAGATCGTATAACTTTATAGAACACACTCCTCTACATACATGCATCCAGACATGAGAGACACATGTTATCTTATCACTCTGTGTACTCATTACCTCCTGATTTCTGTTTGGTTTGAAACTGAACTTTTCTTCCTATGACTGTTTAACTTTAACTAGAACCACTGAGCTGGTAGTTTCTGTTACATGTATAGAAGATATTATCTGACTCTGTTAATGTTTTCTAAGAATGTCATATAAGCATGTATGACTGTCCTTGGTTTCCTGTCTCATGTCCTTCTTGTCTTTTCTCTTAAGCCTTTATGTCTTTAAGGCGTTTGGAGTTTAACCAGCGGATTAGTTTCATCTGGTTTCATGGATAAATATATCTGGGTATCATCTGCATAGCAATGGAAGTTTATGCCGTGCTTTCTAATAATATTGCCTAAGGGAATGTTTAATTCAATTCAATTAAGTTCAATTCAGTTTTATTTATAAAGCGCCAATAACAACACAAATCGTCTCAAGACGCTTCACAAAAACCAGCCTGAAACCTCCAGAGCAAACCTGAGGGAAAAACTCCCTTTAACAGGAAGAAACCTGGAGCAGAACCAGCTCATATTGAGGAACCATCTGCTGAAGACCACCGGGTAGAAACAGAGAAGATAGAGAGAGAAGAAGAACAGGAGAAACAAGATAAACTAACTTCTGTCATAGATACAAACATCAAGCTGAAGGAAACATGTAGGATCTAGTAATATAACACATAGCTGATGATCTGTGACAGTTTGTGAGTATAACAGGAATCATGGGCAGGTTGGTGAATAGTTCATCTAGGTAGGAGTGGACACCTGGAGGAGGACATGAAGACTGGGACACATGTAGTTTATGGAGCTCCACAGGTCTGATACACAGACTCCAGACCATGAAGACTGGGCTGGTTGATGAGGCCACGGCAGCAGATGTAGCTTAGAACTCCACAGGTCAGATATTCAGCACTCCAGACCAGAGACCCTCACAAGAAGATGGAGGGGAGAGAGGGAGACACAGTGGTTAGTAAATTATAAGAGATAGAAAATAAAATGATCAGATATTAGAGGACAAAGAGGAGAGGACATGTCCTCAGTGCATCGTCCCCCTGCAGCCTAGGCCTATAGCAGCATAACTAAGGGATGGTTAAGTCCAGCTCTAACTATAAGCTTTGTCTAAAAGGAAAGTCTTAGTCCTGACCTTAAACGTAGAGACTGTGTCTGCCCTCCAGAACCCAAACTGGGAGCTGGTTCCACAGGAGAGGAGCCTGATAGCTGAAGGCTCTACCTCCCATTCTACTTTTAGAACCTCTAGGAACCACAAGCAAAACCTGCACTTAGAGATGGTAGTGATCTGTTGGGACAGTATGGTTCTATGAGGTCTTTCAGATATGATGGAGCTCGGCCTTTCAGGGCCTTGTATGTAAGGAGGAGGATTTTAAATTCAATTCTAGATTTTAAAGGGAGCCAATGAAGAGAAGCTAACACTGGAGTAATATGATCTCTCTTGCTAATTCCTGTCAGTGCTCTTGCTGCAGCGTTTTGAATCAGTTGGAGGCTTTTTTTAAAGAGTATTTGGAGCCAGACAGTAACGAGTTACAATAATCCAGCCTGGAAGACACAAATGCATGAACTAGTTTTTCCGCATCTCTCTGAGAAAGGATGTTCCTAATGTTGATGATATTACGAAGGTGAAAGAAAGCAGTCCTGGTCACCTGCTTCATGTGAGAATTAAAGGACATATCCTGTCAAATATAACACCAAGGTTTTTCACAGTAGTACTGGAGGCCAAGGTAACGCCATCCAACAAAAGCAGGTGATTAGATAATGTGAATAATATTGGTCCTAACACAGAACCCTGAGGAACTCCATAGCCTACTCTGGTATATATAGAAGAATTGTTGTTTACATGGGCAAACTGACTCTTGAAAAATTCATCAACATTATTTTAACCACCTAAAATGACTGAAACATCCTTGAAAAAGTGATTTGTGTATTTTAGTGTGTAGTCCCGCCTACTAACATGGAGGGGTTGGAACTAATGACCTATACTGCAGCCTCCAGCCACCAGGGGGAGTTCTACTGACTTTGGCTTCACTTTAGAGGAGCTTTTCCTCCATCCGTATATATTCTCCAGTTCTTAAAGCTAGAAGCTGAAATGACTGATATCTTGTTGTTGTCTACAGACTCAGTGAAGACGTGAAGATGATTGAGTCTGACTCTGATGAAGATGCCAGTGTTGCCAGGAGTCATCAATCCAGAGAATATCCTCCAGACTTAAAGATGGATCCTAAACCTCCAGCAGCAAAGTAAGATGATGAGTTTGTTTAGTTGAGTTGATGATCATGTCCATTGGGTCCTTGTTGTGATTCCTGCAGCATCTCAAGGGTTTTAAATGTTCGGGGTCTGTTCAAACATATAAGATGTGTTACTTTTTGTTAAAGATTCATTAGACTTGAAGAAGAGCTGAGGGGGAGTGGCCCTGATGAAGAATCAGCATCTTCCTCGGCCAGTGTTGCCAGGAGTCATCAGTCCAGAGAATATCCTCCAGACTTAAAGATGGATCCTAAACCTGCAGGAGGCAGGTGAGAGAAGGAGTGTTGGTCCCTGATTATGATGGGATGGTGATGATTTAGAGGGAGGATGGTGGAACCAGATCAGAAAGATCCTGATGTTCAGTGGAGGGTTGTCAGGAAGAGATCAGACTTCCAGTTTCTTTCCATATTCACAACTCTGAAGACGAAGGAAACTGTTTTATTGTCTGTGTGGTGGGTTAAATGCTTCCTTTGAAAAGTTCAACCCCTGATGTCAGGTGTGATGGTTATTTGACTACAATGTGATGTTTGCAGAGGTCAGAGGTCATCAGGACGTCAGCGGCGCCAGGACACCAGCAAGGTGAGCATTCAGTATCCTTTAATATTCAGCTCATCTCGACTCCTTTCAGAGGATCACTGCAGTAACGGGAGCAAACATTTCATGATCCCTGTCAGGTGTTTGAATCCAAGCTGGTGGATTTCGTGAATCATGCTATGAGAAGAGATAAAGTCCTCTCAGGGAACAGGAGGAGACACCTGGAGGAAGATGGAGACGATGAAACCCGTGAAGCAGCTCTGAAAGTTGCCCTCTCCGTCTTGAGGACCATGAATGAGCATGAACATGCTGACACTCTGGAGAAAAGTAAGAGACTTCATTCTGTCCTAGTACTTCATCTTTGTTAGAGGAATTTACTGTCGCTTTGGTGCATTTCTCAAAACAATTAGTACAAACTGCAAAACCTAGTGGATAACCTGCATCACTCGCTCAAAATGAATAGTTGATTCCTGAAAAGCAGGTATTCATGTCAAAGAAACTGTCTGTGTCCCTCAAACTAATGAGTCCTGACACCGTTGTTTATGAACAAGACAGTTGAATGACTTTCTCACGTTTTCATTATGACAGTTTTTCCAATGCAAAAAAGTCAGATGTTGGTGACACTACCTGAAAGTGCTCCAGACAGCGCTATACTCTACCTGTAACAGCCATAGGAAAACTACAGTACAGTTACACATTACTGTATTAGAGAGTTAACTGAGTACAAGACACATGTATTTTTCACATATTGCTGCATATGCTCTTTGCAATTCTACAGCAAATATATATATATATATACAGTCACTTATTAAGAACAAATGTAAGAAATAGCATCATGGTAGAACAATATAACAGAACATATGACTGTAAACTGAACATTAATTATTCCTGGACATCCACACATTCCTGTCTGTCTGGCCACATATTTTCATCTACATCACAGCGGATGTCTTCCCTTGCAAGGCAATGATGAAAGTATCTCATTGAATGGTGAATCCACCCTCTGCAGGACTCCACTGTGATGCCATCACATGCAGCATCCATGGCTTAGCAGCCATTTGGGCCATTTGGGCATGTGGACGCCGGTCATAAACCTTCCACCTCCAGGCAGAAAGAACCTCTTCCAATGGTTCACACTATGTCGGGCTTGGTTCATATATGTTTGCCAAGTGAGGGTGAAGTTCACCTGAGAGCAACTGTTCAATTTAGAGACATTTTCAGGAAGAAAATAATAAAGGAATGTATGAAATTAGCTTGACATATTTTGACAACTAGTTCAACAATTATGTATGTAGGGACTCAAGCAATGAAATGAGGACTATTAGTTTTATAGGGAAATGACTATTCAGCATTTATAAGTATGTTTCATTTTGACTGACATGACATAAGCAAATGATAATGTTATAAAACAGCAGAGAATTGTATGAAAGTGACTGATACGTGTCCAAAAGCATTTGCAATTTGTTCCAAGGAATAAGAAACTGAAATGATTTGCACAAATGACTCAATGTTGTGGAGGTTGAACTAATAGTTGTGAGAACTTTCATCCTGATCTGAGAAAAGCACCAAAGCGACTGAGAAAAACTGTAAAGAGAAGAAAGCAGATAAGAGGGAACTCAGTACTCCCTGGAGCCAGACTGGAGAGGGTCCTGGTAGCTGGAGGCTCTAACCCCCCCCTTCTACTGTAGAACCTCTAGGAACCACAAGTAGACCTGAACTTTGAGAAGATCTGGTCCCATGAGGTCTTTAGGATACGAGGAAGTTTAAACTCTAAAACCCGGACCAACGTGATGTCGCTTCTTAAAGAGTCTTTGGAGGCTGGAGACAGTATTGAAGGACAGGAATCCAGCCTGGACCTGGACACTAATGCACCACTATGAGAGCAACAGGACGTCCCTGATGTTGACCGGCTCCTGGTCCATTAAAGGACAGATCCAGAGATTAGTTCATGAACCTCTGAGACGTTTAGGACCAGATACAGTGACTTGAGTTTAACCAGCTGATAGATAAATACAGCAGAGTGTCATCTGTATGGAGGTGGACATTGATGATTCTGATAATATTTCCTGAGGGAATCATGTATAATGTGAAGAGTAGTGGTCCTAGCACAGAACCTTGTGGAACTCCAGAACTAATTTTGGTATAAGTAGGGGAATCATTGTTGTAATCTGACTGACAGGTGGAATTCAAACCTTTAATCAAATATTGTGATGAATCAAATTCCCTGAGGTCTAACAGACGAGGTCGGAGACATGTCCATAGTCTGAGGACCTGAGGAGATGGTTTCAGGACGTTTATGAAGAAATGTGGAAAATTTGAAGGAAACGAAACCTTTAAAGCAGCTCTTCTCCGACCTCAACACAACAAAATGTAAAATGTTGTAACAGATTGAATTTTTAATAATTTCTTTTATTTCTCCTCTGTTAGGTCACTATGGGCGAGTCGTCATGTACGAGCGGAAACTAAAAACAGCATTTGAAGCAGAAACATACATTTTGGATGGAACAGTTTAATCAGCAGCCTGTGCCCCTGAAACAGATTTATACAACACTTTATCTGATAGAGGGAGGCAGAGGACAGGTCAACGAAGAACATGAAGTCAGACAGATTGAGGCAGCATTCAACAGACGGACGTCTTCAGAAACTCTGATCAGGTCTGAGGAAATCTTCAAGCCCTTAACCAAACAAACTGGTCCAATCAGAACAGTGCTCACCAAGGGGATCGCTGGCATCAGCAAAACCGTGTTAACTCTGAAGTTCATGCTGGACTGGTCAGAGGAGAAGGCTCATCAAGACATCCACATCATGTCTTCACTTCCATTCAAGGAGCTGAATTTCCTCAGAGGTCAAAGTTTAAGTTTGATGGAGCTCCTGCATTACTTCTTTCCAGCCTGAAAGAATCCAAAATCAAAGACCTGAACCAGTACAAAGTTCTGTTAATACTGGACGGTCTCGATGAATCCAGACTCCATCTGGATTTTGAAGGATGTGTGAGATGTCATGATGCTACCGAGCCCCACCCAGTGGATGTGCTGCTGACTAACCTCATTGCTAGAAGGCTGCTACCGAACGCCATTCTGTGGATAACAACCCGACCTGCTGCAGCCCACGGCATCCCTCCACAGTACATTGACCGGGAGACGGAGATACGAGGCTTCAACAACCACCAGAAGGAGCAGTACTTCCTCAAGAAATTGATAATGAAACTTTGCCAAAAGAGTGATTGCAAACATCAGGTCAACAAAGAAGTCTGTACATCATGTGCCATGTGCCTGTGTTTTTGCTGGATTTCCTCCATTGTCCTGGGAGAAATATGTGCCAAAGCCGGAGGAGGAAAACTGCCCAAAACTTTGACTCAGATGTACATCCACTTTGTGACATATCAAACCACTAAGAAGACCTTAAGGCACCGTGAAAAGCAACAGCTGGGCTCTCAAGTAAATAACATGATGATAATGTCTCTCGGAAAGTTGGCCTACCAGCAGCTGGAGAAAGGCAACCTCATCTTCTACGAGGAGGATCTTAGAGAGTGTGGTATTGATGTCAAACAAGCATGTGTCTATTCAGGATTGTGCACTGAAGTCTTTAAAGAAGAGTTTTGGTTCAATCACAAAGTCTACAGCTTCGTACATTTGTCAATCCAAGAGTTTCTTGCAGCTTTATACGTCCATGTGATGCACAAGGTTGAGAATTTAAATCTGATGATTGAAAATCCTGAACTGACCAAGAGAACCGAGCCTCTGTCCAGACTTCACCAAGCTGCAGTGGACAGAGCCTTAAAAAGTGACAACGGTCACCTGGATCTCTTCCTGCGATTCCTCCTCGGACTCTCTATGGAGTCCAGTCAGGGTCTGCTCAGAGCTCTGAGTATACAACTAGAAACCTGTGATTCACAAAGTCACAAGGAAACCGTCGACTACATCAAGGAGAAAATTAATCAGAGTCTTCCTCCAGAGAAGTACGTCAACCTGTTCCACTGTCTGAATGAGTTGAACGACCACTCTCTAGTGGGACGACATCCAGAGCTGCTTGGACTCAGACCGAGAGTCGGTGATGGACGAGTGCTCTGCTGCTGGGTGGGCGGCTCTGTCTTTGTGTTGCTGACGTCACCAGAGAAACCAGAAGAGATTCACCTCAGGAAATACTCCAGAACACAAGAAGGCCTCAAAAAGCTCCTTCCAGCCATCAAAGCTTCCAGATCAGCGATGTATGGATCTTTTATGATTTTCATGGAATTCTTTTTTAACAATTTTACCCGAATGTCTGCAACACAATCTTTAATCCTACACTAACTTTGTCTTTGTGTCTGTCAGGTTGAATGATTGCGATCTTACTGAGGACTCTTGTCAGATGTTGTCCACCACTCTCAGCTCCAGCCGCAATGAGCTGAAACATTTAAACCTGAGTGACAACGTGTTTAAAAGACTCAGGAATCAAACTTCTCTGCCACGGACTCCTGAACCCCGACTGCAGACTGCAGACGCTGAGGTGAGCTTTACTGCAGTATTCTTACTGATTATCATGTCGTCAAATACGCAGCATCCCACATTTGTGTGATGTAAACAGTAAATTCAACTATATTTGTTGGAAGAGCACCCAGCAGTATGGCGCCCTGGGTGAGGCATAGTACTACGTCATTTGTTAATTACTGTTTTTCTGTGTTTTGCTTAATAACAAAAACCTTGTAATCAATGAAAGGTAGAAGATTTGTCTCCTACAGGAACAGACATCCTGCTGTACGTACAAATAAGTGCACTGTGGTGGAAATGTATGAACTCAACAGATCTAACGAGAGAAATCCACCTTAATAGCGTTTCACTGAGAACAGACTGTTGGTGTTGCTGTTAACCAGTCACTGGGTGAGCTAGCATCCATCACATCCACGTTATTTGTCTCTTCAGACTGAACCGTTGCAGTCTCACTGAGAGATGCTGTGAAGACCTGGCTTCAGTTCTGGGCTGTAACTCTTCGCATCTTCAGGAGCTGGATCTGAGTGACAACGACATTGGAGACTCAGGAGTGAAGCGTCTCTGCACCGGACTGAGAAATGTCAGCTGTAAACTGGAAGTCCTCAGGTATCACCCTCAGAAAACTCTCACACGGCTGACAATAGTAACCAGACTGATCTGGGTGCTTCATCTGGTCCCAGTGAGTGTTTAATTAGCTTAGCCTCCTTAGCTCTATAGCTGCATGGATGGAAGTGAAGCTTCAACATGTCTGAGACCAAACGTTTGTCTAAAGTTTGTCTGGACTTCACCTCTAAAGATGCAACAAGGAGGAAACACCTGGAATTAGACTCAACATCTGACCACACATAGCATTAGCATTAGCATTAGCATTTTATTAAAAGACCAGACATGTAGCGTCTGTGATGCCTGACAGACCCCACGACTCTGGTTCATTAAGATCAGGATTCATTTCTTAGTCTTAGTTCTACTTATATTATTTAAATATATAAAATATTCTGTTTAACGTCACTAAACGCTGTTTCTAAAGAACCAGTTTGACTCCGGTATCAGATAAAACCAGACCCAGACCCAGACCCAGAACCAGAACCAGACCCAGACCCAGAACCAGACCCAGAACCAGACCCAGAACCAGACCCAGACCCAGACCCAGGACCAGACCATGTAAATGAAGCAGAGGCTGAGTCCAGTAACCATTGACTTTTATCTTCTTATTTTGTCTCCTTAGTGACGTCCTGTCTGTGATGTCTCTGCCTGGATCTATTGTCCTCTTATATGTCTCATCATGTTTCTGTGTTTCCTGCTAGGGACTGTGCATGCTAATTAGCATTGTTGCTATAATCCATCATATTTCTGTCTGCTGCTGCCTGAATAAAAGATGTTCATTGAAGTGCACTGTCCCTATCACATGAGTAAATAAACGAGTGGATGTCTGAGTAGTGAAGGATGTAAGGAGCAGTAGAGGTTGACGTCCGTCTGTCCGTCACAGGTTGTCGTTCTGCAGCATCACAGAGGGAAGCTGTGGTTATTTGGCCTCAGCAGTGAAGTCGAACCCGTCCCACCTGAGTGAACTGGACCTGAGCTACAACCACCTGGGGGAGTCTGGACTGAGGCTCATCTCTGGAGCTCTGGAGGAAGCTCAGTGTGAATTCACTAAACTCAGGTAAAGAAGGTCTTAATCTTTCAGCAGCATCTTCCTGATTGTGACCTCTCTGACAGACGGTGTCTCTATCTGTCCTCAGAGTCCACCACAATGCTCAACACTGGTTTAAACCGGGACTGAGGCAGCGTGAGTACTGAATGTGTTGAGTGTGAACCAGCGGTGTCCACCCGTCTAACTCCTGACTTCTTCTCTTCAGACGGACGTGAGCTTACGTTGGATCCTAACACGGCTCACAGACTCCTCGTCCTTTCTGAAGACAACCGGCGGGTTAGCTGGGAGAGAGAGCAGCCGTATCCAGACCATCCAGACCACTGGGCCCAGGTTCTGATCCGGCAGGGCCTGACCGGCCGCTGTTACTGGGAGGTGGAGTGGGATGGAAACTGGGCCGGGATCGGAGTCACCTACAAGAGTATCAGGCGCAAAGGGCCCAGCAATGACTGTGTGATGGGATACAACCAGGTCTCATGGAGTCTGCACTGTTCTGTCCACGGCTACCACGCCTACCACAACTTCAAGAGCATCGTCCTCCAGGTCCCTCTGGCTGGTTCTCGTAGACTGGCGGTCTACCTGGACTGGGAGGCAGGCATCCTGTCCTTCTACAGAGTTTCTGGAGGGTCTCTGACTCACCTGCACACCTTCAATGCCGCCTTCACTGAACCCCTGTACCCAGTGTTCAGGGTCTGGGGGGAGGGCTGCACTCTGAGGCTGGTGTGAGACCCGGGTCCAGACCTCCATTTAGTCTGAGGCTGGTGTGAGACCCGGGTCCAGACCTCCATCGAGTCTGAGGCTGGTGTGAGACCCGGGTCCAGACCTCCATCAAGTCTCTCTGATCACATGACCACCAATGACGTTCAGTCTAGTTCCAGGTAGATTAGTTCAGGGCCCACGTCCAGCCCAGGTTGACCTGAAGGACATGTAAGACGCCAGAATAGAGCAGAGGACAAACTTCACCCACTGGACCAGATCCCTGTAGAGGACCACTGCGTATGTTGGACACAGGCTCTGAGACGATTGTGACGACATAGACAGTCGAAACGCGTCCCGTCTTCATCATCATTCATCCCAAAGATAAGGAAGAGCAGACCAGAACCAAGGCCAAGAGTCTTATAAATATTTAGGGACAATCTTTGACTGATTCATGAATCTTTGACTAGTCCAGCACCAACATGGAGTGTGTTGTCTAAAGGGGGCAGCAGAGGAACCACTTGTTCAGGAAGTTGAACTTAATGGATCAGAACCAGCTGACACAGTCTGGTGAAAGTCAGTGCGTTTACATGCACGTGAAGTGTTTATTATTATGTTTATTATATCACGTAATAGATCAACCAGAAATCGGGCCGTATTAACGTGGTATTAACCCGCTGAAAAGACACGTGTCGCCCCCTAGTGTGGAGGAGGAGAACAGTTATTAGATTCTCTTGCGCTGCATGTAAACTGGGACCAGGACTGTAGACAAAGCTCCATTAAACTCTGCATGTAAACGCACTGAGTGTTGCTCCAGGATCACGAGAGTCCAGCTGTGACTGGACCTCAGTGTGGAAGAGAATCATCCCCATCACATCCTTGCTGGCAGATTAGTGTTGATGCCCTCAGGGTGGCGCTGTTATGCCCCCTAGAGGAAAACAACGGCTATGCCAACTGTCTGTTTGACTGATGAATAACAGCTTTTCACAGCACGATGTCAGATACATTTATACCAACATATTCATCATGATTCAAGTATTAAACTATGTACAGAGAAAAGAGTCTCAGTTATTTATGAACTTCTATTTGATGTGTTCATTTAGTTTAGTCTGTGCTTTTATAAACACACATGTTCAAATATAAAACTCACAAATAGAAAATGCTGAAGGGTTGGAGATTCTGTGGAGAACAAAGTTTCTGATTGAACTCTCGCTCTTATCATCAGTTTATTGAAGGTTCGTGGTTTATTTTATTAAGTGTAACAACGTCTATTTGTTGATCAGTGATCAAAGATGGAGGGGGCGGGGCTAAATGTGGCGATGGACAGGAACAGTGGTCACGTGATTGGTTTTAATGAAGGTCTGTTAAAATGAACTCGTTAACATTAATTAAACGTGTCTCAGTTTGTCCAAGTAGCGTTAGCGTTAGCACCAGCTGACCCGGTAGTGACAGGCAGCAGAACCAACCCATAAAGATGGAAGACCCTAAACAGATTTCCAGTCCAGCTCTGGGTCCTGGTCTCTGAAGACTCTGCAGTGGTTGGGTGTCTTAGAGACGGACACTGATCGGAGCTATTTCATGTAGAGGAATGAGCTATTAGACATTACACATATAATCCTCAATAATTAGAGAAGAGGAAGAAAGAAGAGACAAAGTGACACAACACAACTGTTAAGAAGAGTGTCTTTATTTAACGTCTGGTAAAAGGAGAGGAAGCTTGGCCTCCTCTGATCAGAGACCTGGTCCCAGACAAACCAGCTCCTCCTGAACATGGACCGACTTCATGAGGAGGAGGAGGACACCATCCAGGACCTGGAGGTGGAAGTAGTGGACAATACAAGTACCTGTGAGTCCACATGGACCACAGACTGGTCTGGAGGGACGGGAAGGACTGAGTAGAACTGGTCGGCCCAGAGGCCAGAGAGGGAGGCACTGCTCTCAGTCACTTCTATGTTCTTTGTATTGTTCTATTCTTTGTTATCGTTGCTTAAAAATATCTTATACTTCCACGGGGACAAATAGTTTTTCTGAATGTGAGTCTGGATTCATCCTCCAGCCAATCAGAGCAGAACTTATTGGGAGGTGAACAGGAAGTAAAGGACATCTTTAATGTGAACGCTGCAGGTCTCTGAGGGTCTGGTCCAGGCTTCGGTTCGTCAGCAGGTCTCAGAGTTCACAACAAGAGGCTCAGTGAAAACTTTGACTCTTTATTTTAAAACAGTGAAACATTTGTGTATTTACAGAGGCGCTGCTCATCCATCAACATGACAAGGACGTGTCCCATAGCTGAGATCAATAAACTGACGTTGACTTTTCTCCTCTCAGCTCATCACATGAGGGACCAGGGGACCAGGAGGAGGAACCAGGAGGAGGAACCAGGAGGAGGAGATGTGGGATCGTATTTTTATTCTGGTGTGACTTGTTTGTAGCTTCTCATTTTAACTCTTGAGGAATCGGTTCTGGACGTTTTCTCTGTGTTGAATGAAAATATTTCTCTGAATGATTAAAATTTACGTTTTGGAACAAACGTGTCTGAGTCTGGTTGAGTTCAGGGTCTGATGGACCTTCTACCTGCCGACTGTGTGTTATTTATACATCTACATTATTATTATTACACAGTGTGATTGGCTCAGCAGCCATAGGGGCGTGGCCTGCTGGTACAGGAGGCTTTGATTGACAGGTGTCATGTGCGGAGACGCCTCCTGAATCACTGAATGAAGTGATACTTCAATCCAGTTTCATTTTATTTCTACAGCATCAGTAACATAAACTGTCTCAAGACTCTTTACAAACACTGTCCTGAACCAGAACCAGAACCAGAACCAGCTCATATGGAGGAACCATCTGCTGAAGACCAGCCGGGTAGAACCAGAGAAGAAACGAGATAAACTAACTTCTGTCATAGACACAAACATGAAGCTGAAGGAAACATGTCACTAGACACTAATTCACTCTAACACGAACCTTCTTTCTCTAAATAACAATCAGTGAATAAATTAGATCTTTACTTGATGTCAGAGTCTTTTGTCTCCAGGTCTCCATCCATGTGTCCCTGGTTCTGGTCCAGATGTAGGTAGAGATCCATCAGAGGCAGCAGCTGGTGCTGTATTATTCTGACCACATGGTGGCGCTGCTGTTCCGAGCAGAGACCAGGTCACGTGGTCGCATCCGGGTCTGATCTGGAAACTGAAAGTGTGAATTCTAACTGCGTCTGAACCACTTCGACGCAGAAACGCGGTACTTTGTTCCGAGGTAAGTTGGTTTTAATGAAGATTCCTAAACTGCAGCTGGAAAATTAAAGGTTTGAATGTGAGGAAGTAAAAATAAACGCAACTGAATAAAGAAAACTGGTGAGATTAGAAACAGGAACTAAAAACGGCCGTTTGAGTCTGAGCAGAACTTCAACATGTTTGATTCTTTAATGCACTGAAACGTTTCGTTCTTTTATTTAGATTTATTTTCTTCATTTAGCACGTTTGAACCTTTTATTTATGTTCTGTGGTTCGTCTCCTAGGACTAGTGTACCTAATAAAGTGGCCAGGGAGTGGCCTCTGCTTATCAGGCCCAAAGTCCAACTCTGAAGTGTCCACAGCACAGAGACACGTCACTGCAGCTGTTTAATCATCATACACAAAGACCAGGACCAGAACCAGAACCAGGACCAGAACGCACGGCGTAGGTTCAGGATGGATCCTCCTTCAGATCATTTGAAGATGAGTGAGTCTCAGTCTGACTCTGATGAAGACGCCAGTGTTGCCAGGAGTCATTGGTCCAGAGAATATCCTCCAGACTTTGGGACGGATCCTAAACCTGCAGGAGACAGGTGAGAGGCTTGAGATTTTTTTTCACGTCAAGTCAACTTTATTCTGACACGAGCAACACGATACAGGATTGAAGTGACGTTCCTCAGAGGCCTGTGACGCCTCAGCTAAACTAGGGCTTTCAGTAATGTAAACAAGAAATGTGCAAACACTGACAATATATAAATAATAAACTTTGCAGACAGTTTATTTTCATGTCTGATCATGGCCGCACAAACACAGGATCCGAACAATCAAATCCCAGCGTCCTCAAGCAACTACTTGCTAATTAGCAACGTTGTAACTTTTTACTATTGATACAGTTTGTTAAATTTGTGCTTCAGATCAAACTAGAAAACATAAATATGGACTAAACACGTCTCCTCCATAGATCGTATAACTTTATAGAACACACTCCTCTACATACATGCATCCAGACATGAGAGACACATGTTATCTTATCACTCTGTGTACTCATTACCTCCTGATTTCTGTTTGGTTTGAAACTGAACTTTTCTTCCTATGACTGTTTAACTTTAACTAGAACCACTGAGCTGGTAGTTTCTGTTACATGTATAGAAGATATTATCTGACTCTGTTAATGTTTCTAAGAATGTCATATAAGCATGTATGACTGTCCTTGGTTTCCTGTCTCATGTCCTTCTTGTCTTTTCTCTTAAGCCTTTATGTCTTTAAGGCGTTTGGAGTTTAACCAGCGGATTAGTTTCATCTGGTTTCATGGATAAATATATCTGGGTATCATCTGCATAGCAATGGAAGTTTATGCCGTGCTTTCTAATAATATTGCCTAAGGGAATGTTTAATTCAATTCAATTAAGTTCAATTCAGTTTTATTTATAAAGCGCCAATAACAACACAAATCGTCTCAAGACGCTTCACAAAAACCAGCCTGAAACCTCCAGAGCAGCCTGAGGGAAAAACTCCCTTTAACAGGAAGAAACCTGGAGCAGAACCAGCTCATATGGAGGAACCATCTGCTGAAGACCAGCCGGGTAGAACCAGAGAAGATAGAGAGAGAAGAAGAACAGGAGAAACAAGATAAACTAACTTCTGTCATAGATACAAACATCAAGCTGAAGGAAACATGTAGGATCTAGTAATATAACACATAGCTGATGATCTGTGACAGTTTGTGAGTATAACAGGAATCATGGGCAGGTTGGTGAATAGTTCATCTAGGTAGGAGTGGACAACTGGAGGAGGACATGAAGACTGGGACAGATGTAGTTTATGGAGCTCCACAGGTCTGATACACAGACTCCAGACCATGAAGACTGGGCTGGTTGATGAGGCCACGGCAGCAGATGTAACTTAGAACTCCACAGGTCAGATATTCAGCCTCCAGACCAGAGATCCTCACAAGAAGATGGAGGGAGAGAGGGAGACACAGTGGTTAGTAAATTATAAGAGATAGAAAATAAAATGATAAGATGTTAGAGGACAAAGAGGAGAGGACATGTCCTCAGTGCATCGTCCCCCTGCAGCCTCGGCCTATAGCAGCATAACTAAGGGATGGTTAAGTCCAGCTCTAACTATAAGCTTTGTCTAAAAGGAAAGTCTTAGTCCTGACCTTAAACGTAGAGACTGTGTCTGCCTCCAGAACCCAAACTGGGAGCTGGTTCCACAGGAGAGGAGCCTGATAGCTGAAGGCTCTACCTCCCATTCTACTTTTAGAACCTCTAGGAACCACAAGCAGACCTGCACTTAGAGATGGTAGTGATCTGTTGGGACAGTATGGTACTATGAGGTCTTTCAAATATGATGGAGCTCGGCCTTTCAGGGCCTTGTATGTAAGGAGGAGGATTTTAAATTCAATTCTAGATTTTAAAGGGAGCCAATGAAGAGAAGCTAACACTGGAGTAATATGATCTCTCTTGCTAATTCCTGTCAGTGCTCTTGCTGCAGCGTTTTGAATCAGTTGGAGGCTTTTTAAAGAGTATTTGGAGCCAGACAGTAACGAGTCACAATAATCCAGCCTGGAAGACACAAATGCATCAACTAGTTTTTCCGCATCTCTCTGAGAAAGGATGTTCCTAATGTTGATGATATTACGAAGGTGAAAGAAAGCAGTCCTGGTCACCTGCTTCATGTGAGAATTAAAGGACATATCCTGGTCAAATATAACACCAAGGTTTTTCACAGTAGTACTGGAGGCCAAGGTAACGCCATCCAACAAAAGCAGGTGATTAGATAATGTGAATAATATTGGTCCTAACACAGAACCCTGAGGAACTCCATAGCCTACTCTGGTATATATAGAAGAATTGTTGTTTACATGGACAAACTGACTCTTGAACATTCATCAACATTATTTTAACCACCTAAAATGACTGAAACCATCCTTGAAAAAGTGATTTGTGTATTTTAGTGTGTAGTCCCGCCTACTAACATGGAGGGGTTGGAACTAATGACCTATACTGCAGCCTCCAGCCACCAGGGGGAGTTCTACTGACTTTGGCTTCACTTTAGAGGAGCTTTTCCTCCATCCGTATATATTCTCCAGTTCTTAAAGCTAGAAGCTGAAATGACTGATATCTTGTTGTTGTCTACAGACTCAGTGAAGACGTGAAGATGATTGAGTCTGACTCTGATGAAGATGCCAGTGTTGCCAGGAGTCATCAATCCAGAGAATATCCTCCAGACTTAAAGATGGATCCTAAACCTCCAGCAGCAAAGTAAGATGATGAGTTTGTTTAGTTGAGTTGATGATCATGTCCATTGGGTCCTTGTTGTGATTCCTGCAGCATCTCAAGGGTTTTAAATGTTCGGGGTCTGTTCAAACATATAAGATGTGTTACTTTTTGTTAAAGATTCATTAGACTTGAAGAAGAGCTGAGGGGGAGTGGCCCTGATGAAGAATCAGCATCTTCCTCGGCCAGTGTTGCCAGGAGTCATCAGTCCAGAGAATATCCTCCAGACTTAAAGATGGATCCTAAACCTGCAGGAGGCAGGTGAGAGAAGGAGTGTTGGTCCCTGATTATGATGGGATGGTGATGATTTAGAGGGAGGATGGTGGAACCAGATCAGAAAGATCCTGATGTTCAGTGGAGGGTTGTCAGGAAGAGATCAGACTTCCAGTTTCTTTCCATATTCACAACTCTGAAGACGAAGGAAACTGTTTTATTGTCTGTGTGGTGGGTTAAATGCTTCCTTTGAAAAGTTCAACCCCTGATGTCAGGTGTGATGGTTATTTGACTACAATGTGATGTTTGCAGAGGTCAGAGGTCATCAGGACGTCAGCGGCGCCAGGACACCAGCAAGGTGAGCATTCAGTATCCTTTAATATTCAGCTCATCTCTGACTCCTTTCAGAGGATCACTGCAGTAACGTGGAGCAAACATTTCATGATCCCTGTCAGGTGTTTGAATCCAAGCTGGTGGATTTCGTGAATCATGCTATGAGAAGAGATAAAGTCCTCTCAGGGAACAGGAGGAGACACCTGGAGGAAGATGGAGACGATGAAACCCGTGAAGCAGCTCTGAAAGTTGCCCTCTCCGTCTTGAGGACCATGAATGAGCATGAACACGCTGACACTCTGGAGAAAAGTAAGAGACTTCATTCTTCTTCATTTTTTTTTTTTTTTTTTTTTTTTTTTTTTTTTTTTTTTTTTGTCTGCATTTGTCTGCATAGTTGAACACCACAGGGTGTCAACATTATATGAGGTTCATGCAGTTATATTCTTGCAGCTGAAAGCTTTACTACTTCAGTGCGTGAGTGTGACCATCACCAGCCCTCCCTGAGAACTGTCCTGTTGAACTTTATTGAGTGTAGTGACCTTGTGTGGCAGGGAGGGCAGTGCTACACCTCAGTGAATAGAGGGGGGGAACAAAGGAAAGAAAAGATGTAGAAGGATGGACAGTGGAGGAGATACATGTGGTGCTAGTAGGAACTAGTGGAGTACAGGGTTCTGTGCTTCCCAAGTCACCTCACTCAAGTATGACTGGGTACAGATGAGAGAGTCCAGGGGGGGTAAGGGTGTCCCAATGGAAGGAGAGAAATCTGCCATAGGGCACGTAGTGACAGAGTGAAAGCGAAAATCCAGCCCTTAATAGCCGGGACACATCAATTCTTTTTGATGTGATCCAGCACGGACTGGCAGGTGACAACACACATGCATGTGGGCATTCCCTAAATATGAGTGAGACCATTATCAGGGCCCAGAGTCAGGTCAGAAGCCCCAGCACCCGAGAACCTCCACCCCAGTGTGGGGCGCATGGGTGACAGGACCAGAGAACCACCGTGGCCACGGGGCACGCTACCCGAGAGACGACCAACACCCCCAGACCGACCAAGCGAGCACAAGTCGGTGCAGGCCAGAGCAGCCCCCCATACCCCTCACACCTCCCAGCCACCGCAGCCCGTCCACCCACCGCCGCCAACACCCCCCCCAAAGACCCCACCCCCCGCCCGCAGGGCAGCCATGGGCACCTCTCCAGCCGAGAGGACCCCCCCAGGAGCCCAGCAAAGCCCCGCAGACGGGCACCGGCCGAGCGCCAAACCAGGGACGGGCCATCCGAGCAGGGGGGCCAAGGTGCCGGCCCCATGCCCCTGGCGCACCCAGGCCAGGGAGACCACGGGAAGAGGGAACCCCCATCCGCCAGGGAGAGACCCCAGCCCCCCATCTCGAAGGGAGAGGGAGAGCACCAAGCCACCACCCGAACCAGTCGATACCGGAACAACCGGGCACCCAAGGGAGCCGCCACGAACCCGTCGCCACGCAGCACCGGGAGACAAAGCCAGGCCAAGAGGACACCAGAGAACCTAGGTAGGTACCCCTACCAACCGCCGTGGGGCCACAGACCGCCAGCCCAAGATCCCCCTGCTAGCGGAGGACCAGGCCCCCCAAGCCATGCCAAGGGATAATGAAAAGTGACAGTGTCCCTATTACTGTGCTTCCTCAGTCCCTGATGAGGAAGCAAGCCCCTACACCGTGACCCTGTGACCCTGGATGTGATGTGGTGCATTAAGACAGGGGGCAAACAGGAGGGTGGGGTGGGTCAGAGGACTGCAGCACACTACTGTCCTGCAGCCTGCCCTGACCCTGACCGATCCTGGGTGGACCCCTAAGGTGAGGTGCATTAAAAACTTGGGATGGGTGTGTGTGGTGTGCCTAGCCTTGGTTGTAATGGGCGACATAGTGTGTGGTGGAGTGTGAGGTGAGTGCAATTTAGGAGGCAGGCAAGTGAGGGCCAAGTCCCCGGCAGCAGGGCCGAGGCGCAACAGCAGCCCATGGGACCCACAGACGGGGCGAGGGCCCCCAGGACTCAGGAAGTCCCCCGACCAGACCCCGCCCCCAGCCCAGAACAGCAACCAGGATGCGACAGACCCCCAGGAAACCCCGAAGAACCAACACCGACCAGCCGAGCAATGGCATCAGCTAACCCCCCATCCACCCCCCGCGGTGGCAGGGGTGCCCCCAAAGGCGGATGGAGACCCCACCCCCCGCAGCCCCCCCAGCCCCAGCGCGACGGAGCGACCGGACATGCCCAGGGTGGTATTCAGGCAGCCCCCCACACCCTCAGGCTCTGACCCCAAGGCGCCGGGCGCGGCCCCGACCACCGGGGCCCCCCGGACCCCAGGAGGGCCCCCCACGACCAGCGAGGGCCCAGCCACCAGCGGAAGGAAGGAGGGGCCGGAGGAGGAGCCGGGCGAAGGGAGGAGGGTGCCGCAGAGGGGAGGGAGAGGAGGGGACAGGGAGCCCGCCAGCCCAGACCGCCAAGGCCCACCAGGAGATCCAGGGAGAGTCGGCCACCGATACACCACGACCCCAGGAAAGTGAGCAAGCGCCGAAGCCACAGGGAACCCCAGGCAAGTCTCCAGCGCCACCCCACGTGGGGGAGAGGGAGGCCAGCCGGGTAAACCGCTTAGGGCCGGAAGTCAACCCAGGGGTGAGAAGGAGTAGGGCACCCCTAATGCATGCTCAAGGTGTTGTGGTCCGGGGATCCTCCTTAGTGAACCTGGATGAAGAGGGCAATAAAATCTTTTCCATAACGACATTCATCACTGTAAGAGAAATATTATTATAGCATTACAGTAGGTGGAACAGAAGTGGCAAAAGCTAGCAGGCAAAGTCAAGATGCAAATTAAGGTTGAGGGAGTCGCAGAGTACAGACCATTTTTTGGCAAACAAAGTCAACTGATTTTTCCGGGTAGCAGATATTTTCTCCAGTGATATATAATCGGAAAGAAGGTTCAACCACTGGGAAATGTTTAGTGACTGTTTGTTCTTCCAGTTCATAAGGATTGTTTTCTTGGCGATGGTGAGAGCTACAAGGACAGATTGTGATAGATGGTGAGGAAGACTGATTGTTTCCAGGTCACCAATGAGGCACAAGTTAGGGGTTAATGGGATTCTGCAGTCCAAAATTGAGGAGAGTTTCTGTGTTACAAGTGACCAGAAGTGCTGTACCGGAGAACAGAGCCAGAGAGCGTGGAAATAAGAATCTGAATAGTTTTGGGTGCATTGCGTACATTTGTCGGATTGGGAGAAGCCCATTCTATACATCTTGTATTGAGTTGTGTGTGATCTGTGGAGTATTTTAAACTGGATCAGCTGTAAATTCGAGTTTTTGGTCATTTTAAATATATTTTGGCAGATCTGAGCCCAGAAATCAAAGTCTGTAGACAGGGAAAGATCGGCTTCCCATTTTGATATTGGTACATGTATTAAATGTGTGGTTGATAGCAGCTTATATATTAAAGAGAGGGTTTTCTTCTTTTTCGGTATGAGTTTTTTAATGTTGGTGACGAATTGTGGTGGCTGTATGCAGTTCTGGAGCACTGGGATTTTCTTTCTGATTGTCTTGGTCACCTGTAGGTATTGGAGGAAGTTTCCATTTCTTATTTCGAACGTATCAAATAAATCTCTGTGATTCATAAGTAAGTTCCCCTGGAAGAGGTGATGGAGGTGGGTTATTCCTTTATGCTTCCAAGTGCTGAGGTGAAGAGGGACTTTGTTATTCACAAAGTCAGGGTTGTGCCAAATTGGGGAGAACCCACAGGGTTCCAGCAGGGATCCTGTGGTCTCTAGACTCTTCCACCAAGCCGACAGGGTGGCGGCAATAATGGGGTTTTGGAAGCAGTTATGACGCTTAAGGGTGATTGTAATGAAGGGCAGGTCCGAAATGCATATGTTGAGGCAGTCGGCCTGTTCTATTTCTAACCACGAATTGTAATCTGCCTCTGGGTTTATCCATTTGGTGATGTATTGCAGCTGATTTGCCAGGTAGTAGTTTGTAAAGTTCGGTGCATCTAGTCCTCCTTCTGATTTATTTTTTTGAAGGGTGGTGAGGCTAATTTTTGTCTGTTTGTTTTTTGAGTAAAATTTGGTGACTGCAGAATCTAGGTTCTGGAACCATTTTGCTGTGGGTTTGAATGGGATCATGGAAAATAAGTAATTAATTCGTGGCAAAATTTTCATTTTGACTGTTGCTATGCGTCCCATCAGAGAGATAGGAAGATTGGTCCAGCGCTTCAGGTCATCACAGATTTTCTTCAGGAGTGGATCGAAGTTCAGTTGCACTAACTCTGACAATTTAGGTGAGATGTTTATGCCCAAGTATTTGATATTACCTATGGAAAAGGGTAGTTGGGGTTTATGGTCTGCAGGATCCCATGCTTTGTCCGTTATTGGTAGTATTGTTGATTTGGACCAGTTGATTGAGTAGTCAGAGAGGGCTGAAAATTTTGAAATACAATTATAAGCTTCCTGTAATGATCTCTGAGGTTGTTGCAAGTAAAGCAAAACATCGTCAGCATATAGATTGATCTTATGTTCAGAGATGGGTGAGTGGATACCCTGGATACTGGAGTTCTGACGTATTGCTGATGCGAGCGGTTCAATAAATATAGCAAACAGTAGGGGAGACAGGGGGCATCCTTGTCTGGTTCCCCTCTGTAAGGTGAAGCTTTGTGATGTGAAACCATTGGTGGTGACTGTGGCCTTAGGTGAATTATACAGTGCAGCAACCCAGTGGATAAATGACTCTCCAAAGCCGAAATTTTGAAGGGTGGCAAAGAGGAAGGCCCAGTTAACTTTATCAAAGGCTTTCTCAGCGTCCAGTGATAAAACAATGGCTTCTGTATTTCTACGCTGGGACATGCTGATCAGGTTAAGGAGCCGTCTAACATTATTTGTAGATTGTCGGCCTTTGATGAAACCTGTTTGGTCATTGAGAATTATTGATGAAATTACTTTCTCTAGTCTAGATGCTAGTGCTTTGGAAATAATTTTGATATCTGTATTAATCAATGACAGAGGGCGATAGCTGGAAGGGAGTGTTGGGTCTTTATCAGGTTTTAAAAGTAATTTAATTGCAGCAGTATTCATTTGGGATCTTATGCAACCTGTGTTTTTGATTTCTGTAACAGACCTTAGGAACAAGGGGCCAGATCTGACCAGAACTGTTTCATAAATTCGGCAGGGAAACCATCCGGCCCAGGAGCTTTGCCCATAGGCATGTTTTCTAAAGCTGTTAATAGTTCTTCCATGGTCAGTGGCGAATCCAATATGTTTCTTTGTTCTGCCGTCAGTTGGGGTAGATTGAGTTTTTTGAGGAAGGCCTGAATGTCGTCAGGATTCGGGTTGGTAGTTGTTGAATATAATTTTTTATAGAAGCTGTAAAAGATATGATTAATTTCCTGTGGTGATTGAGTGTGTTTGCCACTTGAGTCCTGAATTGCATTTATAAGAGATTTTTCTCTGTTGCGTTGGAGTTGATTCGCAAGAAATTTGCCTGATTTATTGCTATTCTCAAAATTTTGGTATCTAAGTTGTTGAAGTACGAATTCTGTTTTTTTGGTCAAGATATTTTCTAATTGTAGTTTCGCATTTTGTAGTTGGGTCCATAATTGTTCATTTGGGTTTGCGGTGTATTGTTCTGTTATTTCTTTAATCTTATCCTCGATGTTTTTTTCTGCTTGTTGGTCCCGTTTTTTCTTGTAAGAGGAGTAAGATATAATTTTGCCTCTGATTACGGCTTTCCCTGTTTCCCAAATCAGAGATGGGGATAAATTTGAGACTTTGAGACTTCATTCTGTCCTAGTACTTCATCTTTGTTAGAGGAATTTACTGTCGCTTTGGTGCATTTCTCAAAACAATTAGTACAAACTGCAAAACCTAGTGGATAACCTGCATCACTTGCTCAAAATGAATAGTTGATTCCTCAAAAGCAAGTATTCATGTCAAAGAAACTGTCTGTGTCGTCAAACTAATGAGTCCTGACACCGTTGTTTATGAACAAGACAGTTGAATGACTTTCTCACGTTTTCATTATGACAGTTTTCCAATGCAAAAAAGTCAGATGTTGGTGACACTACCTGAAAGTGCTCCAGACAGCGCTATACTCTACCTGTACAGCCATAGGAAAACTACAGTACAGTTACACATTACTGTATTTAGAGAGTTAACTGAGTACAAGACACATGTATTTTTCACATATTGCTGCATATGCTCTTTGCAATTCTACAGCAAATATATATATATATATACAGTCACTTATTAAGAACAAATGTAAGAAATAGCATCATGGTAGAACAATATAACAGAACATATGACTGTAAACTGAACATTAATTATTCCTGGACATCCACACATTCATGTCTGTTTGGCCACATATTTTCATCTACATCACAGCGGATGTCTTCCCTTGCAAGGCAATGATGAAAGTATCTCATTGAATGGTGAATCCACCCTCTGCAGGACTCCACTGTGATGTCATCACATGCAGCATCCATGGCTTAGCAGCCATTTGGGCCATTTGGGCATGTGGACGCCGGTCATAAACCTTCCACCTCCAGGCAGAAAGAACCTCTTCCAATGGTTCACACTATGTCGGGCTTGGTTCATATATGTTTGCCAAGTGAGGGTGAAGTTCACCTGAGAGCAACTGTTCAATTTAGGAGACATTTTCAGGAAGAAAATAATAAAGGAATGTATGAAATTAGCTTGACATATTTTGACAACTAGTTCAACAATTATGTATGTAGGGACTCAAGCAATGAAATGAGGACTATTAGTTTTATAGGGAATGACTATTCAGCATTTATAAGTATGTTTCATTTTGACTGACATGACATAAGCAAATGATAATGTTATAAAACAGCAGAGAATTGTATGAAAGTGACTGATACGTGTCCAAAAGCATTTGCAATTTGTTCCAAGGAATAAGAAACTGAAATGATTTGCACAAATGACTCAATGTTGTGGAGGTTGAACTAATAGTTGTGAGAACTTTCATCCTGATCTGAGAAAAGCACCAAAGCGACTGAGAAAAACTGTAAAGAGAAGAAAGCAGATAAGAGGGAACTCAGTACTCCTGGAGCCAGACTGGAGAGGGTCCTGGTAGCTGGAGGCTCTACCCCCCATTCTACTGTAGAACCTCTAGGAACCACAAGTAGACCTGAACTTTGAGAAGATCTGGTCCCATGAGGTCTTTAGGATACGAGGAAGTTTAAACTCTAAACCTTGACCAACGTGATGTCGCTTCTTAAAGAGTCTTTGGAGGCTGGAGACAGTATTGAAGGACAGGAATCCAGCCTGGACCTGGACACTAATGCACCACTATGAGAGCAACAGGACGTCCCTGATGTTGACCGGTCCTGGTCCATTAAAGGACAGATCCAGAGATTAGTTCATGAACCTCTGAGACGTTTAGGACCAGATACAGTGACTTGAGTTTAACCAGCTGATAGATAAATACAGCAGAGTGTCATCTGTATGGAGGTGGACATTGATGATTTCTGATAATATTTCCTGAGGGAATCATGTATAATGTGAAGAGTAGTGGTCCTAGCACAGAACCTTGTGGAACTCCAGAACTAATTTTGGTATAAGTAGGAGAATCATTGTTGTAATCTGACTGACAGGTGGAATTCAAACCTTTAATCAAATATTGTGATGAATCAAATTCCCTGAGGTCTAACAGGACGAGGTCGGAGACAAGTCCATAGTCTGAGGACCTGAGGAGATGGTTTCAGGACGTTTATGAAGAAATGTGGAAAATTTGAAGGAAACGAAACCTTTAAAGCAGCTCTTCTCCGACCTCAACACAACAAAATGTAAAATGTTGTAACAGATTGAATTTTTTAATAATTTCTTTTATTTCTCCTCTGTTAGGTCACTATGGACGAGTCGTCATGTACGAGCGGAAACTAAAACAGCATTTGAAGCAGAAACATACATTTTGGATGGAACAGTTTAATCAGCAGCCTGTGCCCCTGAAACAGATTTATACAACACTTTATCTGATAGAGGGAGGCAGAGGACAGGTCAACGAAGAACATGAAGTCAGACAGATTGAGGCAGCATTCAACAGACGGACGTCTTCAGAAACTCTGATCAGATCTGAGGAAATCTTCAAGCCCTTAACCAAACAAACTGGTCCAATCAGAACAGTGCTCACCAAGGGGATCGCTGGCATCGGCAAAACCGTGTTAACTCTGAAGTTCATGCTGGACTGGTCAGAGGAGAAGGCTCATCAAGACATCCACATCATGTCTTCACTTCCATTCAAGGAGCTGAATTTCCTCAGAGGTCAAAGTTTAAGTTTGATGGAGCTCCTGCATTACTTCTTTCCAGGCCTGAAAGAATCCAAAATCAAAGACCTGAACCAGTACAAAGTTCTGTTAATACTGGACGGTCTCGATGAATCCAGACTCCATCTGGATTTTGAAGGATGTGTGAGATGTCATGATGCTACCGAGCCCCACCCAGTGGATGTGCTGCTGACTAACCTCATTGCTAGAAGGCTGCTACCGAACGCTATTCTGTGGATAACAACCCGACCTGCTGCAGCCCACGGCATCCCTCCACAGTACATTGACCGGGAGACGGAGATACGAGGCTTCAACAACCACCAGAAGGAGCAGTACTTCCTCAAGAAAATTGATAATGAAACTTTGGCCAAAAGAGTGATTGCAAACATCAGGTCAACAAGAAGTCTGTACATCATGTGCCACGTGCCTGTGTTTTGCTGGATTTCCTCCATTGTCCTGGGAGAAATATGTGCCAAAGCCGGAGGAGGAAAACTGCCCAAAACTTTGACTCAGATGTACATCCACTTTGTGACATATCAAACCACTAAGAAGACCTTAAGGCACCGTGAAAAGCAACAGCTGGGCTCTCAAGTAAATAACACGATGATAATGTCTCTCGGAAAGTTGGCCTACCAGCAGCTGGAGAAAGGCAACCTCATCTTCTACGAGGAGGATCTTAGAGAGTGTGGTATTGATGTCAAACAAGCATGTGTCTATTCAGGATTGTGCACTGAAGTCTTTAAAGAAGAGTTTTGGTTCAATCACAAAGTCTACAGCTTCGTACATTTGTCAATCCAAGAGTTTCTTGCAGCTTTATACGTCCATGTGATGCACAAGGTTGAGAATTTAAATCTGATGATTGAAAATCCTGAACAGACCAAGAGAACCGAGCCTCTGTCCAGACTTCACCAAGCTGCAGTGGACAGAGCCTTAAAAAGTGACAACGGTCACCTGGATCTCTTCCTGCGATTCCTCCTCGGACTCTCTATGGAGTCCAGTCAGGGTCTGCTCAGAGCTCTGAGTATACAACTAGAAACCTGTGATTCACAAAGTCACAAGGAAACCGTCGACTACATCAAGGAGAAAATTAATCAGAGTCTTCCTCCAGAGAAGTACGTCAACCTGTTCCACTGTCTGAATGAGTTGAACGACCACTCTCTAGTGGACGACATCCAGAGCTGCTTGGACTCAGACCGAGAGTCGGTGATGGACGAGTGCTCTGCTGCTGGGTGGGCGGCTCTGGTCTTTGTGTTGCTGACGTCACCAGAGAAACCAGAAGAGATTCACCTCAGGAAATACTCCAGAACACAAGAAGGCCTCAAAAAGCTCCTTCCAGCCATCAAAGCTTCCAGATCAGCGATGTATGGATCTTTTATGATTTTCATGGAATTCTTTTTTAACAATTTTACCCGAATGTCTGCAACACAATCTTTAATCCTACACTAACTTTGTCTTTGTGTCTGTCAGGTTGAATGATTGCGATCTTACTGAGGACTCTTGTCAGATGTTGTCCACCACTCTCAGCTCCAGCCGCAATGAGCTGAAACATTTAAACCTGAGTGACAACGTGTTAAAAGACTCAGGAATCAAACTTCTCTGCCACGGACTCCTGAACCCCGACTGCAGACTGCAGACGCTGAGGTGAGCTTTACTGCAGTATTCTTACTGATTATCATGTCGTCAAATACGCAGCATCCCACATTTGTGTGATGTAAACAGTAAATTCAACTATATTTGTTGGAAGAGCACCCAGCAGTATGGCGCCCTGCGTGAGGCATAGTACTACGTCATTTGTTAATTACTGTTGTTTCTGTGTTTTGCTTAATACAAAAACCTTGTAATCAATGAAAGGTAGAAGATTTGTCTCCTACAGGAACAGACATCCTGCTGTACGTACAAATAAGTGCACTGTGGTGGAAATGTATGAACTCAACAGATCTAACGAGAGAAATCCCCCTTAATAGCGTTTCACCGAGAACAGACTGTTGGTGTTGCTGTTAACCAGTCACTGGGTGAGCTAGCATCCATCACATCCACGTTATTTGTCTCTTCAGACTGAACCGTTGCAGTCTCACTGAGAGATGCTGTGAAGACCTGGCTTCAGTTCTGGGCTGTAACTCTTCGCATCTTCAGGAGCTGGATCTGAGTGACAACGACATTGGAGACTCAGGAGTGAAGCGTCTCTGCACCGGACTGAGAAATGTCAGCTGTAAACTGGAAGTCCTCAGGTATCACCCTCAGAAAACTCTCACACGGCTGACAGTAGTAACCAGACTGATCTGGGTGCTTCATCTGGTACCAGTGAGTGTTTAATTAGCTTGGCATCCTTAGCTCTATAGCTGCATGGATGGAAGTGAAGCTTCAACATGTCTGAGACCAAACGTTTGTCTAAAGTTTGTCTGGACTTCACCTCTAAAGATGCAACAAGGAGGAAACACCTGGAATTAGATCCAACATCTGACCACACATAGCATTAGCATTAGCATTAGCATTTTATTAAAAGACCAGACATGTAGTGTCTGTGATGCCTGACAGACCCCACGACTCTGGTTCATTGAGATCAGGATTCATTTCTTAGTCTTAGTTGTACTTATATTATTTAAATATATAAAATATTCTGTTTAACGTCACTAAACGCTGTTTCTAAAGAACCAGTTTGACTCCGGTATCAGATAAAACCAGACCCAGACCCAGAACCAGACCCAGAACCAGAACCAGAACCAGACCCAGAACCAGACCCAGACCCAGACCCAGGACCAGACCATGTAATTGAAGCAGAGGCTGAGTCCAGTAACCATTGACTTTTATCTTCTTATTTTGTCTCCTTAGTGACGTCCTGTCTGTGATGTCTCTGCCTGGATCTATTGTCCTCTTATATGTCTCATCATGTTTCTGTGTTTCCTGCTAGGGACTGTGCATGCTAATTAGCATTGTTGCTATAATCCATCATATTTCCGTCTGCTGCTGCCTGAGTAAAAGATGTTCATTGAAGTGCACTGTCCCTATCACATGAGTAAATAAACGAGTGGATGTCTGAGTAGTGAAGGATGTAAGGAGCAGTAGAGGTTGACGTCCGTCTGTCCGTCACAGGTTGTCGTTCTGCAGTATCACAGAGGGAAGCTGTGGTTATTTGGCCTCAGCAGTGAAGTCGAACCCGTCCCACCTGAGTGAACTGGACCTGAGCTACAACCACCTGGGGAGTCTGGACTGAGGCTCATCTCTGGAGCTCTGGAGGAAGCTCAGTGTGAATTCACTAAACTCAGGTAGAGAAGGTCTTAATCTTTCAGCAGCATCTTCCTGATTGTGACCTCTCTGACAGACGGTGTCTCTATCTGTCCTCAGAGTCCACCACAACGCTCAACACTGGTTTAAACCGGGACTGAGGCAGCGTGAGTACTGAATGTGTTGAGTGTGAACCAGCGGTGTCCACCCGTCTAACTCCTGACTTCTTCTCTTCAGACGGACGTGAGCTTACGTTGGATCCTAACACGGCTCACAGACTCCTCGTCCTTTCTGAAGACAACCGGCGGGTTAGCTGGGAGAGAGAGCAGCCGTATCCAGACCATCCAGACCGCTTCGACTACTGGGCCCAGGTTCTGATCCGGCAGGGCCTGACCGGCCGCTGTTACTGGGAGGTGGAGTGGGATGGAAACTGGGCCGGGATCGGAGTCACCTACAAGAGTATCAGGCGCAAAGGGCCCAGCAATGACTGTGTGATGGGATACAACCAGGTCTCATGGAGTCTGCACTGTTCTGTCCACGGCTACCACGCCTACCACAACTTCAAGAGCATCGTCCTCCAGGTCCCTCTGGCTGGTTCTCGTAGACTGGCGGTCTACCTGGACTGGGAGGCAGGCATCCTGTCCTTCTACAGAGTTTCTGGAGGGTCTCTGACTCACCTGCACACCTTCAATGCCGCCTTCACTGAACCCCTGTACCCAGTGTTCAGGGTCTGGGGGGAGGGCTGCACTCTGAGGCTGGTGTGAGACCCGGGTCCAGACCTCCATCGAGTCTGAGGCTGGTGTGAGACCCGGGTCCAGACCTCCATCGAGTCTGAGGCTGGTGTGAGACCCGGGTCCAGACCTCCATCGAGTCTGAGGCTGGTGTGAGACCCGGGTCCAGACCTCCATCGAGTCTCTCTGATCACATGACCACCAGTGAGGTTCAGTCTAGTTCCAGGTAGATTAGTTCAGGGCCCACGTCCATCCCAGGTTGACCTGAAGGACATGTAAGACGCCAGAATAGAGCAGAGGACAAACTTCACCCACTGGACCAGATCCCTGTAGAGGACCACTGCGTATGTTGGACACAGGCTCTGAGACGATTGTGACGACATAGACAGTCGAAACGCGTCCCGTCTTCATCATCATTCATCCCAAAGATAAGGAAGAGCAGACCAGAACCAAGGCCAAGAGTCTTATAAATATTTAGGGACAATCTTTGACTCCAGCTATAGTCCAGCACCTACATGGAGTGTGTTGTCTAAAGGGGGCAGCAGAGGAACCACTTGTTCAGGAAGTTGAACTTAATGGATCAGAACCAGCTGACACAGTCTGGTGAAAGTCAGTGCGTTTACATGCACGTGAAGTGTTTATTATTATGTTTATTATATCACGTAATAGATCAACCAGAAATCGGGCCGTATTAACGTGGTATTAACCCGCTGAAAAGACACGTGTCGCCCCCTAGTGTGGAGGAGGAGAACAGTTATTAGATTCTCTTGCGCTGCATGTAAACTGGGACCAGGACTGTAGACAAAGCTCCATTAAACTCTGCATGTAAACGCACTGAGTGTTGCTCCAGGATCACGAGAGTCCAGCTGTGACTGGACCTCAGTGTGGAAGAGAATCATCCCCATCACATCCTTGCTGGCAGATTAGTGTTGATGCCCTCAGGGTGGCGCTGTTATGCCCCCTAGAGGAAAACAACGGCTATGCCAACTGTCTGTTTGACTGATGAATAACAGCTTTTCACAGCACGATGTCAGATACATTTATACCAACATATTCATCATGATTCAAGTATTAAACTATGTACAGAGAAAAGAGTCTCAGTTATTTATGAACTTCTATTTGATGTGTTCATTTAGTTTAGTCTGTGCTTTTATAAACACACATGTTCAAATATAAAACTCACAAATAGAAAATGCTGAAGGGTTGGAGATTCTGTGGAGAACAAAGTTTCTGATTGAACTCTCGCTCTTATCATCAGTTTATTGAAGGTTCGTGGTTTATTTTATTAAGTGTAACAACGTCTATTTGTTGATCAGTGATCAAAGATGGAGGGGGCGGGGCTAAATGTGGCGATGGACAGGAACAGTGGTCACGTGATTGGTTTTAATGAAGGTCTGTTAAAATGAACTCGTTAACATTAATTAAACGTGTCTCAGTTTGTCCAAGTAGCGTTAGCGTTAGCACCAGCTGACCCGGTAGTGACAGGCAGCAGAACCAACCCATAAAGATGGAAGACCCTAAACAGATTTCCAGTCCAGCTCTGGGTCCTGGTCTCTGAAGACTCTGCAGTGGTTGGGTGTCTTAGAGACGGACACTGATCGGAGCTATTTCATGTAGAGGAATGAGCTATTAGACATTACACATATAATCCTCAATAATTAGAGAAGAGGAAGAAAGAAGAGACAAAGTGACACAACACAACTGTTAAGAAGAGTGTCTTTATTTAACGTCTGGTAAAAGGAGAGGAAGCTTGGCCTCCTCTGATCAGAGACCTGGTCCCAGACAAACCAGTTCCTCCTGAACATGGACCGACTTCATGAGGAGGAGGAGGACACCATCCAGGACCTGGAGGTGGAAGTAGTGGACAATACAAGTACCTGTGAGTCCACATGGACCACAGACTGGTCTGGAGGGACGGGAAGGACTGAGTAGAACTGGTCGGCCCAGAGGCCAGAGAGGGAGGCACTGCTCTCAGTCACTTCTATGTTCTTTGTATTGTTCTATTCTTTGTTATCGTTGCTTAAAAATATCTTATACTTCCACGGGGACAAATAGTTTTTCTGAATGTGAGTCTGGATTCATCCTCCAGCCAATCAGAGCAGAGCTCACTGGGCGGTGAACAGGAAGTAAAGGACATCTTTAATGTGAACGCTGCAGGTCTCTGAGGGTCTGGTCCAGGCTTCGGTTCGTCAGCAGGTCTCAGAGTTCACAACAAGAGGCTCAGTGAAAACTTTGACTCTTTATTTTAAAACAGTGAAACATTTGTGTATTTACAGAAGCGCTGCTCATCCAGTCTGGTCTACATTACTTCAGCTTTTCTCCAGTAAAACTGTCGGAAACTGAAGCTCTTTGCTGCCTCTTTTCCAGAAAAGGAAACTTACCTGGACGAGCAACATGAAGAACCTGGTTCAGGTTCAGCCGGCTAGCTGCCTGTTCTGCTGTGGGACGAGTCCCGTTGGACTGGTCCAGACCTGGACCACAGAACATAAACATCCCAACATGTTGGTCTGTCCTGGTTCTGCAGATCTGCACAGAGTCTTCAGCCTGGTTCTAAAGTCTGATCAGAGACGTGAGAGGAGACGAACAACCTCCTCAGACGTCATCTTTGTCCTCTCCCTGTCATTGGCTGTCGCTCTCTCCCAGTAGCCAATAGGTGGTCATCTTTCCTTTGCCCTTGATGTCGATGTTTCCTCTCAGCTCCAGCTGGAAGCAGTTGAACTCCTGCAGGACATCGCGAGTCGCCGCCGACACGTGGATCTTCAGCGCTGACAACAAAAGCACAAAGGTTCCTCATGACGTCCTGAGACTCAGCCCATCACAGTACAGCACTTATCATGTATTTACATCATTTACATTAAAACTGCAGCTGATGTTCAGTCAGTGACCTGGAAACTAAAAACTGACAGATCAGATCTGGTCTAAGACACATGTGACCTCATTCCTTTGGTTGGTGTGAACACACAGAGTCCTGGTCCCATTAAAGACCAGTGACCCTCTGAGGATGGACGCTTCAGGGTTCAGGTCTAATCTGAGTCTTTGTCTCTAAAATAAATTAGATCTTATCATGTCAGAGTCTTTCCATCTGGTTCTAAATCTGGATCGTGTCTCCATGTCACCAACCATGTGTCCCTGGTTCTGGTCCAGTGGGAGGTAGAGATCCATTAAATATTCTACATCTGATTCATGAATAACTGAAGATGTTGGATGTGAAGAGGGTCTGGACTAGTCCGGGTTCTCACCTTCCCCGGTGGACTCCATCCGTGATGACGTGTTGACGGTGTCACCAAACAAACAGTAACGTGGCATCTTCAGACCAACCACTCCAGCACAAACCGGACCTGCAGGTTTAATAAAGAAAACTTTTACTGCTGGTTGTGACTGAAGCCGAGGAGAAAAACAACTGTAGTTCTAGACAGATTGAAGACGACTGTTCCCCTCCACAGGAGTGGTCCACCAACAAACATCACACCATCATAGTGGGAGAGGAACCAGAGGAACCCAGGGGAACTTCTAAGCAGCTAAAGGCCTCTCTCACATTGGCTGATGTTCATGTTGATGAATCCACTCAACAACCAAAGACACTGCTCTCTGTCCACAAAGAACATGTGGGACAATGTTTAGTGGACAGATGAGACCAGAGTAGAATAGTTTGGTTTAAATGTTTGGAGATGAACCAACACTGCATTCCAGCATCAGAACCTCATCCCTCCATGAAACATGGGGGCGCTAATGTCCTGGTTTGGGCCTGTTCTGCTGCATCTGCTCATCATTGATGGACCAATGAACTGTGAATTCTACCAGTGAACTCTAAAAGAAAATGTCAGGACATGAGTCCATGAGCTGAATGTGAAGAGAAACTGGGTCATGGAGGAAGACAAGGAGCCCAAGAACACCAGTGGTTCTCCAGAAGAACCAGATGTGGTTCTGATCTGAATGGGATCAGATTAGACCCTGATCAGCTGTTAACAGGAATATTTAGTCTGAAGGACTCACAGACTCACACACTGGACACAAGGACTCAACAACACGATCAACACTGGAGCAGTTTAGCCTCATTTTACTCTGTTTTTAGTGTGTTTTATGAATAAATGTAGAAACAGTAGCAATAACTTTTTAGCAGCTCTGCATGTAGAAAAAAATCTTATTTGGTTTGATTGGGGTAATGTTAGGGTTGAGGGACAGTAAACAGATGTTAATCTATATCATATTTACTCTTGTACGTCTGGTAATTATTCTCAGAATAAATGTAGAAATGTCGGAGCCATCTTACTGAATTTGAAAGTTTATTTTTTGTTTTAAACTAAGGTTGTAATTGATTATTATTGAGAAGATTTAAGTAACTGAAATGTAGATGGGCAGAACTGAATGTGAGGTACTGTGTGAGGATGAATGGTTGTGGTGGGGGTGTAGGACCGTGTGGTGGGGGGGCCTCACCGCTGTGAATCCCTATCCTCAGTTTCAGCTGCTGCTCCGGTCGGTGGCGGATCTTGAACGTCCGGACGGCGTCCAGCAGAGCCAGGGCCATGCGTCCGATCTCTCTGCCGTGCAGCTTCCCGTTCCTCACCGGCAGCCCCGACACCACCATGTAGGCATCGCCGATGGTCTCCACCTGGGGGCGCCACAGGACACCAGGTCACACCATAGACTGTAGATCCAAAATGACCAACCACTTCCTCCCATTGGTTAAAGTGACCAAAACTCAACGTCATCAGCATTAAACCACCTGGATGTAACTGAGCTCATAGTCCAGCGCCTCCTGGTGGATCATTAGTTCAACGAGGTCTTTAAGACCAACTGATGCAATGAGCAGCTTCTCATTTCTCCAACAACCATGTGTAAAGACACAGAAGATGTTAGTCTGGTGGAGGAGATGTTAGTCTGGTGGAGAAGATGTTAGTCTGGTGGAGGAGATGTTAGTCTGGTGGAGGAGATGTTAGTCTGGAGGAGAAGATGTTAGTCTGGTGGAGGAGATGTTAGTCTGGTGGAGGAGATGTTAGTCTGGTGGAGGAGATGTTAGTCTGGTGGAGAAGGGTCAAATCATTGGCTGCATCAAGCAGAGGAAACATCTAGAAACTACTGAAACTGTCTTAAGACCTTTATTCCAGACTGGAAGGACAGTGGAGAACCATGGTCTACCAGGAAGAAATAAATCCTGATTGATGGAGAAACGTGTGGAAGAAAAGCAGCAGTAGAACTCAGGGCTGTGTTTAATAGTGGAAGGAAGAGCATTTCACATCATGGACAATGTGAAGGGAAGGAGGTCATGAGGTCTGAGGAGTCCAGACCTGAACCCAGAGAGAAGGTTTGGGATGAGCTGGAGACTCAGACTCTGACATCATCAACACAAGATCTGAACTAAAAACGCTGGATGGAAGAAACCTGGAGACACTGGAGGAGCTTCTGATTGAACCAATGGAGTCAAAGCTGGAGGAGCTCCGCCCACAGACTAGAGGGGAGGAGCTCCGCCCACAGACTAGAGGGGAGGAGCTCCGCCCACTGACTAGAGGGGAGGAGCTTCTTATCACCCACCAGGGGGAGCCGTCCTGGCATCCTCTGGTGCTTCAGTAGTTAATTATCTCCTTATTCTGGAGGAGGTTCTTTATTTGCTGCTGATTAGATTTTCTCAATGAGGAGTTTCTGTTCTGGTTCCTGCTGTTTGATCTCCTTCTATCAATAAACTCTAATCTCATCAACTCTTCAAGATGTTTGTGTGTTTGAAGTGCAGGACAGAATTAATTATTCACGGCAGCAGAGAGAGGATCAAACCTTGTAAACATCAAAGTTGTCGATGATGGCGTCGAAACAGGTGTAGAGGTCGTTGAGCAGAGTCACCACCTGCAGACGGAGGAAAAAAACATGAACAACAAGTACGTCCTCATCCTCAAACCACCATGAACCAACAGAGACAAACAAACCTAAATCAGGTTTAACAGCTCCTCAGAGTCACCTCCGTCTGCTTCAATAACACTCAGCTAGTTAGAGCTGCTATTAGCTGGGAGGAGAGGCTAATCCTGAATCAGCTGATCAGTTGGTCTACACTGTATTTGTTCCAGACCGTCATATGTTGGAGATATCGCTGCCTCTGCCTCTGGTTCTGGTTCTGGTTCTGGTTCTCTGACGTTGCAAATCGCTCCAGAAAGTTGAACCAACCTGAAGAAGAAACTCCAGCAAGTGTTTTGAACACAAGCAGAGGAGACTCTGAGGAAGCTGAAATCTGTTTTTCTATTTGTTTGGTGCTGGTCATCAGGGAGCTTTAGAGGTGTGTGCTTCATGCTAAGCTAGGCTAACAGGTAGACTGGCCTCCATGGGTGTACTCTCTGCAGAGATGGCGGTGAAGCCCACGATGTCGCTGAAGTAGATGGTGACTGAGTCGAAGGCTTCGGCCTGAACCGTCTCTCCTCGCTTCAGCTGCTCCGCCACCGAGCTAAGACACAAACGCAGTCCCACTGTAGTACAAGTACCTGCTATAGCAGCAGCAGCAGTAGTATTTTATGCAGTATAGTTACTGGGGTAGTATCTGGTAGAGCAGCAGCAGTAGTATTTTATGCAGTATAGTTACTGGGGTAGTATCTGGTAGAGCAGCAGCAGTAGTATTTTATGCAGTATAGTTACTGGGGTAGTATCTGGTAGAGCAGCAGTAGTAGTAGTATTTTATGCAGTATAGTTACTGGGGTAATATCTGGTAGAGCAGCAGCAGTAGTATTTTATGCAGTATAGTTACTGGGGTAGTATCTGGTAGAGCAGCAGTAGTAGTAGTATTTTATGCAGTATAGTTACTGGGGTAGTATCTGGTAGAGCAGCAGTAGTAGTAGTATTTTATGCAGTATAGTTACTGGGGTAGTATCTGGTAGAGCAGCAGTAGTAGTAGTATTTCATGCAGTATAGTTACTGGGGTAGTATCTGGTAGAGCAGCAGTAGTAGTAGTATTTTATGCAGTATAGTTACTGGGGTAGTATCTGGTAGAGCAGCAGTAGTAGTAGTATTTCATGCAGTATAGTTACTGGGGTAGTATCTGGTAGAGCAGCAGTAGTAGTAGTATTTCATGCAGTATAGTTACTGGGGTAGTATCTGGTAGAGCAGGGCCTCCGCCTTGCGTTTCTCCTCGTGATAAGCCTGAGTCCGTTCCTCCACCAGCTCCTCCAGGTTGTTGGCGTATTGCTCCATGCGGGACAGCAGGTTGTCCAGGATGTTGGTTCTCGACTCCCTGAACAAAGTCACATTTCCACCCAGTGATCAGTGTCAGTAACAAGCAAACAGGACATAAAGATGGCCGACACCTGTCCAGAACTGTCCACTACTCAAGTCAACTCAAATCAAATCAACTTTATTTATGTAGCACCTTTCATACAAATGACCTGCAGCCCAAGGTGCTTTACACATAGAACAACATATTCATAAAACAAGCCCATATATATATATATATGTATATGCTGGATAGGCCAATAAAATCATTAAATACATAAATAAACTGAATAAATGTAGTGTTAGTCCAGCGTATAGAAACCAAGCTAAAACAGGTTGGCTAAAAGCTAAATTAAAGAGGTGGGTCTTCAGTCTCTTTTAAAAAATATCAACGCTCTGTGCAGCCCTGACGTCCTCCGGCTATGACCATATGACCAACAGTATTCTCTCACCACACTATGGTCTCCAGGTTTAATGTGACGTCTCTAACAGCTCCAGCTCTTCCCTCAGGTTTAACAGTGACCATATCAGTGAGGTCAGACCCTGACGCTGGAGGAGGAGGCCTGGCTCACAGTCTTCATCTAATTCATCCCACAGGGGTTCTATGGGCTGGAGGTCAGGACTCTGTGCTTCCTCATCCAGGTCTTTATGGACCTCACGTGGAGCAGGAAGGGGCCTCCACACCATAATGGTGTGATGGAGGAGCAGCACTGGTCCCTCCAGAGAACGTCTCCACTGCTCTAGAGTCCAGCGGTGCTGCATCCCACGCTCTGCATCCCACGCTCTGCATCCCACGCTCTGCATCCCACGCTCTGCATCCAACACTCTGCATCCCACGCTCTGCATCCCACGCTCTGCATGGACCGTGGTGATGTTTGGCTGGGATGCAGCTGCTGGGCCATGGAAACCCGTTCATGAAGCTCCTGGGGCTAATCTGAAGCTACACATCAAGTCTGGAGACTCTCTGTGACACCACTATGACGACCCCCTCTCCTTCCTTCAGCACCACTCTGATATGTAATATTGGCTCATTTTAGTCTAATGCTCCTGTTTCATGTGTCTCTTCGTCTACTTTCACGATATGTAAAAAAACTTTTAAAACTTAAAACTTTTGAGCAGCTCTGTACAGGATGTCTTCCTAGTTATGAAATTTGATATGAGATTTAACTTGCTCCAGGTAACTGAAGGTCGTATACAAGAAACAACCTCTTCGGTCTCTTTCTGTTGCTCCAACATGATGAACTTGAGACTGAATAAAACATATAAATGAAGGTCCTTCCTCCTGTTATTGCTATTGACCAGTCTGGGTTTATAAAAGGTATATTCTGCACTTGCTGACTCTTGTCCCGGTTGTTCCTCTCTGTTCAGCTCTGATGCTGTGGTTTATATGTATTAAATGGATCCAGACCAACTTTCATTTTACTTTTATTTGCTGTAGCTATGGAACCTCTAGCTGCAGCTATTAGACATGATACTAACATCCAAGGTATTGTTCTGAATAACTGGGAGCATGTATACTATATACTGACGATGTTGTAGTGTTTTTAAATTCTCCAAGTCACTAATACAACAACTAATACTCACTTATTACGGCTCTTTCTCTGGATATAAAATGAATGTTTCCCAAATCGAGGTTATGCCTCTTGTAGTGCATCCAGGGTAGAGCCTGACCTCTCACACCTCCTGATCCAGGTGTAAACCAGGCAGAGAATCGTGACCTGGGACGGTGGTGTGGTCTAACTCTGTCTCCTGGGACACAGACACCTGGTGAATCCAGATAAATGAACGGACAGAAGGATTCCTGAGGTCTCACTTGTTCTGTTTGCGCAGCAGCACCCGGATGTGGTTGAACTCGGGCCTCTCGGTCGGCTCCTCGGCCCAGCAGCGCTGCATCAGCTGACCCAGCTCAGGGCTGTGGCTCTGTGGATCAATGGTCGGCCTCAGACAGGGCCACTCGCCCAGAGTCACCCGGTCCACGATCTCTGCAGGAAACAGAAGCCGGAATATAACCTCACAGCCTGCAGCATCATGGGAGTGGCAGTACTGGCACTAGTACTAAACGGTTCTTTGAGGTGTAGGTCAACGGGTCACAAATATTTCACAAGAGAATTTTTTCATTTGAAGAAGCCTTTATTCACATTTCCACTTACCTTGATAGACTTTAATTAGGCAGCTGTACAGTAACTAGCGTATTCACTTACAAGGGAGGGTCCCTCACTGTAACTGTAACTGAGACTTGCTGAGATGAAACTACAGGTGTCAGTCTGAAAAACAAAGAGCTGCGGCCCAGGTGGGTGTATATAGACCCTTTCACATCGACCCACGACCACCTGGGTTTTTCGCTCCATCGCATCAATCGATCCAGGATTTTATTGGATTTTTATATTTTTTTCGCTCTGACGCTGATATATCTGCCTGTTACGTTCTGAACTTACTGTAGAAGCTCCGATGGGGACATCAAGGGGTAATAACCTATAAGTAACGACAACTCCAGACTTTCTCCATTTGTTTTAGAGCAAAGAATTAATAAAATATCATTTACAAAAGGATCCTTTAATAGGAATGAAACAGTGGATAAACTGGGAATAGAATTATTTCCATGGACCACATTAGAGCCTGTGGTGGGCTGCTTTTGGCCCGCGGGCCGTATGTTTGACACCTGCGCTTTAAATAAAGTGATGTCCTTTTCTTTGTACCTTTGGGGCTGAGTGGGTCTCCGTCCAGGTGGAAGACTCCTCGTCGCAGCGCCACCTCCTGGAGGATGATTCCAAAGCTGTAGACGTCCCCTCTCTGGGTCCCCTGAGGAGGAGGACTCTCCATCCTGAGCAGCTCCGGGGCCATCCACAACCTCTCTGCACACATCACAGTCACAACCGGCTCTCATTTAAAGGCACATGCTCATGATGATCCAAAACTCCTCAGAACCAAACAAGCTACTCGGATGAGTCACAAAATGTCTTCAGGAAACTCTACGAGTCCAGTTGTCTTTCTTTAAACACCTGGTGGATTACATGCACGTTTCCTCCCAGAGTCTAAACACCTTCAACACAGTTTATCACAGATCTCATCCTCATCGCTGCAGCCTGTACGCCGGGCTGGTCGGTCTGCAGGTTTATTCACTGCTACACTTACATTCACAGAACTATTCTTGGTCTTCCTCCATCGTACGACTGGATCCACATTTCACAAAAAGCACTGGTAACTATTCTTGGAGGTCACAGGACATGTTACTGCTCTCTGGTCCTAAAGTTAGAGCAGAAAAGCTAAAACTGGAACATGTAGATGTCAAATGATCCAAAACGTGAGGAGCGGGTCTCATTCGATGGTTTTAAATCCAGAGTTTGATTGAAAGGGAAATTAAATGCACACATGTTGCTCCGTGTACTGTGAACTGCGAATGCTAATACTTGTCAATAGTTTCTATA
>NC_061780.1:27695343-27765343 GCF_022458985.1 Mugil cephalus | reverse complement strand
TGCTCACTCATTAACTTGATTAATGAACATCTATTCAGACATATGTCATGTTACCTCTGTATCTTACAGCCTTTTTACAACTTGCTGCCGTTTCATTTTGTACAAGAGAGAAACTGAAACGTAAGTATCGACCTCATTACGTTGGTATCGATGTTTGGATCAACTACCAATAAAAATGACTATGTTACGTATTAATTAGTGAATAATGGAACCATCAGAGAATCAACGACAAATCAAAATAACTTTAAATAACTTTAATTAATCACTCTGATCAGACACAACTGATAGAATCAATCTAAATATATAAAAATGTATTTAACTGATGATAAATGTTTTTCAAGTCTCTGTTCGTTACATGGAGACTGGACTCAGAATCTGAAGCATTGTCTCCATCTAGTGGTTTAATGGTGCTACTGCAGATAATAGAGTTAGCTTAGCATTGCTATGTAGCATGTAGCCTTTGTGGCTGGTTTCCTGTGCAGTTCCATGTGTAAACAACAAGGAGGAAACATCCATCTTCTCGGATCTGTTGATCTCTTCTTCATCCTCTTCTCCCTCTTCTTTCTCATCTTCTTCCTCCTCCTCCTCTTCTCTCCTCCTCCTCCTCCTTCTCCTCCTCCTCCTCCTCCTCCTCCTCTTCTCTCCTCCTCCTCCTCCCCCTCTTCTCTCCTCCTCCTCCTCCTCCTCCTCCTCCTCCTCCTCCTCTCTCCTCATGGTCTAAATGTTAATTTCCGGTCTGAGAGCAGAGAACCAGGTGGTCATAATGTTATGGCTGACTGCCATATAATGAGTGGAGGGTTGCTATGGCTCAGTTAATAAAACGAGGCCTTCTGATTGGACGCTGCCTGGAGGTTTTCGTGTGTTCCTGGTAAGTCGTTGTTTTCCAGGAATGAGGAGGAGTTGCAGCCCGGTCACATTTCAAAGACGAGTGGAGGTCGACGTTTACGACGTTTACGACGTTTACGATGTTTACGACGTTTATGAAAAGTCAATGATTGACTCTAACGGCCGACGTGTCTGAGAGAAGTTCAGCTCATTTAGAACAGGATCATAAACAGCAGGATCACTGGTTTCACTCCCAGAGCTAACACGCTAACACGCTAACAGTTAGCTTCTAATTAAGTCCCTGGCCACTTCATTAGGTGCCAGACAAGTGGTTCTACTCTAAATAATAAATCATTTAAATATTTAATGAATCAGTTATTTCACGTGTTGTATTTTATGTAAACGTGACATTTGTGAGATTTGGTTGAACTTCTGCAGAATAAATGAATGAGATGAATGAAATGACAGAGTGAACCAGGCAGAAAGCTCCTGATCACAAACAGAATCAAGTAGTTCCTAAAATCCTTCTCCTGCTTCTTTCTTCCGGGAAACACAATATATTACACAGACATACAGAATATTTACAACAATTCTAAAATAAGTGAATAGAGGACGACGGTTTGAGGACAGATTTCCTGCAGCTTCTTTGAGGCATCTTGAGAATCTCCTCTGACGTCTTTTCTCTAAACCAGTGTAATTACAGACTGAAGCATGAATGAGTGGAGACGTCTTTTGTTGGAGGTGATGAGAATCTGTCGTCTTCTAATCAGCTTTTAAACCCTCAGTGAACAGACTGTTAGAGGGAGAAGTGTTGGTCCATTAGTGGATGGAGCGGAAATGACTGGAGCTGAAATCTGATCCTCCTCTGGCTTCTCCTCTCCCCTCGCTCAGTGTGTCATGGAGATAATCTCTGATGAAATCTTTCCTCCTCTCCTTCACACGTTCCCTTTTCTCCAGGCCTTTCACCTCTTATGAGGGAATAATCATCTCGGCGAGGCTGGAACCTGTTGCCTGGCAACCGTGACACCTCAGCTGAGGTTTATCGTGCAGTTTAGAGGAGGCTGACAGATCTTATTAGAGCTCACAGCGTTTACACAGGCCGATACATGAGGCCGATACATGGGGCCGATACATGAGGCTGATACATGGGGCCGATACATGGGGCCGATACATGGGGCAGATACATGGGGCTGATACATGAGGCTGATACATGAGGCTGATACATGAGGCCGATACATGAGGCTGATACATGAGGCCGATACATGAGCCTGATACATGAGGCCGATACATGAGCCTGATACATGAGGCCGATACATGAGGCTGATACATGAGGCCGATACATGGGGCCGATACGTGAGGCCGATAAATGAGGCCGATACATGGGGCCGATACATGGGGTCGATACATGAGGCCGATACCTCAGGCCAATAGGGGTTAGGAGGTAACCCTAACCCTGCAGCCATCTTGTAGTGACAGTTAGCTTAGCATTAATATGTAGCATGTAGCCTTGGTGGCTGGTAGCTTACCATTGCTATGTAGCATGTAGCCTTGGTGGCTGGTAGCTTAGCATTGCTATGTAGCCTTGGTGACTGTTAGCTTAGCATTGCTATGTAGCCTTGGTGGCTGGTAGCTTAGCATTGCTATGTAGCATGTAGCCTTGGTGGCTGGTAGCTTAGCATTGCTATGTAGCATGTAGCCTTGGTGACTGTTATCTTAGCATTGCTATGTAGCCTTGGTGGCTGGTAACTTAGCATTGCTATGTAGCATGTAGCCTTGGTGGCTGGTAGCTTAGCATTGCTATGTAGCATGTAGCCTTGGTGGCTGTTAGCTTAGCATTGCTATGTAGCATGTAGCCTTGGTGGCTGGTAGCTTAGCATTGCTATGTAGCATGTAGCCTTGGTGGCTGTTAGCTTAGCATCGCTATGTAGCATGTAGCCTTGGTGGCTGGTAGCTTAGCATTGCTATGTAGCATGTAGCCTTGGTGGCTGGGGTCCTGGGGAGTTCCATGTGTAAATCTCCATCTTCTTCTGGATCGTATAATGAGCTCAATGGTAGAATGTGATGACGTCCAGGAGAAATAAAATCTATAAATAACTAAAGTCAGAAATAAAAAGCAACTTAACATCTGGTTCTAAATCTGGATCATGTCTCGAAGTCTGCAACCATGTGTTCCTGGTTCTGATCCAGTGGTAGGTAGAGTATTCTACTGACCACTAAACTTAATGTTCCACACGTTCCTTAATGTTCCACATGTTCCTTAATGTTCCACACGTTCCTTAATGTTCCACATGTTCCACATGTTCCACACGTTCCTTAATGTTCCACATGTTCCTTAATGTTCCACACGTTCCTTAATGTTCCACATGTTCCAGATGTTCCTTAATGTTCCACATGTTTCAGATGTTCCACATGTTCCACGTGTTCCACACGTTCCTTAATGTTCCACATGTTCCACGTGTTCCACACGTTCCTTAATGTTCCACATGTTTCAGATGTTCCACATGTTCCACGTGTTCCACACGTTCCTTAATGTTCCTTAATGTTCCACATGTTCCACATGTTCCAGATGTTCCAGATGTTCCTGCCCTCTCACAGCTGGTCTCTCTCCTCCGTCCTCTGAGGTGAGTGGATGGTGACAGACAGGAAGTAAAGATGGAGCTGTGATTACAGCTGAAGAATCACGTCGTGTGAAATCAGTGTGAAAAGAGGCAGCCATCTTGGATCAGTATCTGTCAGGAGGAGGGAGCTGGGGGCCGTCCTCAGAGGTCAGAGGTCAGAGGTCAGAGGTCAGAGGTCAGAGGAGCAGCACACGGCGTCGATGAGGATTATTATTAAGAGCGAGCGACAGAGAGGAGTCAGCGTTATAGCTCTGACCAGGTTACATGGCAGCATGAAGAGGAGGAGGAGGAAGGAGGAGGAGGAGGAGGAGGAGGAGGAGGAGGAGGAGGAGGAGAGGAGGAGGAGGAGAGGAGGAGGAGGAGAGAGGAGGAGGAGGAGGAGAGGAGGAGGAGGAGGAGGAGGAGGAGGAGAGAGGAGAGGAGAGGAGGAGGAGGAGGAGAGGAGGAGGAGGAGGAGAAGGAGCAGGAGGAGAAGGAGGAGGGAGGAGAGAGAGGAGGAGGAGAAGAGGAGGAGGAGGGGGAGGAGAGAGAGGAGGAGGAGAAGAGGAGGAGGAGGGGGAGGAGGGAGGAGGAGAGAGGAGGAGGAGGGGGGAGGAGGAGAGAGGAGAGGAGGTAGAGAGAGAGAGGAGGAGAGGAGGAGGGAGGAGGAGGAGGGGGAGGAGGGGGAGAGGAGAGGAGAGGAGGAGGAGAGGAGAGGAGGAGGAGGAGGAGGAAGGAGGAGAAGGAGGAGGAGGAGGAGGAGGAGGAGGAGGAGGAGGAGAGGAGGAGAGGAGGAGGAGAGAGGAGGAGGAGGAGGGGAAAGGGAGGAGGAGGAGGAGAGAGAGGAGGAGAGGAGGAGGAGGAGACCGAGGAGGAGGGAGGAGGAGGAGGAAGGAGGAGGAGAGGAGGAGGAGGAGGAGAGGAGAGGAGAGGAGGAGGAGAGGAGAGGAGGAGGAGGAGGAGGAGGAGGAGGAGAGAGAGGAGGAGGAGGAGGAGGAGGAGGAGGAGAGGAGGAGAGGAGGAGGAGGAGAGGAGAGGAGGAGGAGGAGCAGGAGAGGAGAGGAGGAGGAAGGAGAGGAGGAGGAGGAGAGGAGAGGAGAGGAGGAGGAGGAGGAGGAGAGGAGGAGGAGGAGAGGAGGAGGAGGAGGAGGAGGAGGAGGAGGGAGGAGGAGGAGGAGAGGGGAGGAGAGGAGGAGAGGAGGAGGAGGAGAGGAGGAGAGGAGGAGGAGGAGGAGGAGGAGGAGGAGGAGGAGAGGAGGAGGAGGAGGGAGGAGGAGTAGGAGGAGGAGGAGAGGAGGAGGAGGAGAGGAGAGGAGGAGAGGAGGAGGAGAGGAGGAGGAGGAGGAGGAGGAGAGGAGAGGAGGAGGAGGAGGAGGAGGAGAGGAGGAGGAGAGGAGGAGGAGAGGGAGGAGGGAGGAGGAGGAGGAGGAGGAGGAGGAGGAGGAGGAGGAGGAGGAGGAGGAGGAGGAGGAGAGAGGAGGAGAGGAGGAGAGGAGGAGGAGGAGGAGGAGGAGGAGGAGGAGGAGAGGAGGAGGAGGAGGAGGAGGAGGAGGAGGAGGTCCGGGTGATGAGTTCTGATCCGTCTATTAATAAAGATGCAGCTCTGTAATTATCATCTGTCATCACTAAGAGAAACAGAACCCCTCCACCGTCCCGTCCCGTCTCCGTCTCCGTCTCCGTCTCCGTCTCCGTCCCGTCCCGTCCCGTCTCCGTCTCCGTCTCCGTCTCCGTCTCCGTCCCGTCTCCGTCTCCTGGACTGGTTCTCTGTGATTGATGTCTTCTGTCTGTTTGCTCTGCTCCGAAGGCCGAGCTGGACTTTTATTTTGAAGGGTGAGAGGTCGTTGGGGGTCAACGGAGTGATGACACAAATGAGTTTCGACATCTCAACAAAGACACAGGACGCCAGAGAGGAGGAGGAGGATGGGGAGGAGAGGAGGAGGAGGAGGAGGAGGAGGAGGAGGAGGAGAGGAGGAGGAGGAGGAGGAGGAGGAGAGAGGAGGAGGAGGAGGAGGAGAGGGGAGGAGGAGGAGGAGGGGAGGAGGAGGAGGAGGAGGAGGGAGGAGGAGAGGAGGAGGAGGAGGAGGAGAGAGGAGAGAGGAGGAGGAGGAGGAGGAGGAGGAGGAGGAGGAGACTCCAGGCCAAACTCAGACACATGACCAGAGGTTTCCTGTCCTTTATTTTCCAGCAGCTGTGTCCTCCTGTGTTTGTCTCTCTGGTTTCTGTCCATCAATCACTCTCCTAAAATAGCCTGAAATCTAATCTAGTGAAACCAGAGCCGTCCGTCCTCCTCCTCCTCCTCCTCCTCCTCCTCCTCCTCTCTCCTCCTCGTTGCTAACACCCACTTGGAGCAGAATGTTCCTGTAAATCTATCTGGTTTTAGTTTTAGTGTTAGAGGTCTTTATGACATGCTAACTGTTAGCATCACTACTAGCATCTCCTCTTGTCTCAAATTATGAGGACACAACGTTGTCTCCGGGCTCTGACCAACCATCAGACTAAACTCTGTACTCAGTGGAGACATGTTTCTATCAGAGCTGTCAATGAGCTCGTTAACATTAATTAATTAACCATCGTCCTGATGAATGTGATTAATGAAGCATCTGCAGCAGAGCGACTGTGAACGTGTCTCAGTTTGTCCAAGTAGCGTTAGCGTTAGCACCAGCTGATCCGGTAGTGACAGGCAGCAGAACCAACCCATAAAGATGGAAGACGCTAAACAGACACATAAAGTATCATCACACTCTGCAGGAAGGAGTTTTCTTTCCAGCTTCAAACAGCACATGAACCAAGCCAAGCATACGTTAGCCGGGGATTCTGCTAGCACTTGGGCTAACGCGGCTAACAGCTGGAGACAAACCAAGACAAACCAAGACAAAGACAAGCTGCCAATGCTGCTGCTAATATGTGTCCACTCCTGCAAACACTGTTCACTGGGAGACACTGTTCTCAATAAGAAGCGTCAGCTCTCCTCTGGTTGGACAATGTCCACAAGTTAGTTTGTCTCCGTAGCAACAGGGACACATTTATGTGGACACATGGTGGACAAAGAAAGACACAAAACGTTGCTGAGTTGTTGGAACTGTTGAAGGTGTTGAACCACCACGTTAAGAGCATTGATAGTTTGACAGCAGTTTCAGCATCTTCCTCCTCGTTTAGTTCTGGCGTCTTCGTTTCTCTCTGGAGCTTCGTATCAGAGCAGCATCTCTCGCCTCCGTCTCCCTCAGTAACACTGATGCATCGATGCATTTTACGCAGCTGTGATAATTAGCTAACTGTGTTAAACATGACTCCTCAGTACACAATCTGAACTACAGGTGTCAAACATACGGCCCGCGGGACAAATCTGGCCCATTAGAGACATAATGTGGTCCACATCAATGAAATAACGTCTGTGTCTAAAGTTTCCTTGTTTATCAGAGACACAACCTGAGACAGGACCAGACTGGACCAACATGGACCAACCCAGACAGACCCAGACCAGACCAAGACCAGACAGACTAGACCGGGACCAGACAGACCTGGACCAGACCAGGACCAGCCAGACCTGGACAGACAGACAGACCAGACTAGACCATGACTGGATAGACCTGGACCAACGACCTGAAGACGAAAGACCGACTCGCTCCCAGACCGACCAGCAGATAGACCTGGACAGACCTGCCGACCGACAGCTACCGGACTAGACCTGGACAGACTGGACAGACCAGACCACCAGACCAGACCTGGACAGACCAGACCCGACCAGACTAGACCCTGGACCAGACCTGACCAGACCCAGACCAGGCCTAGACCCAGGACTACCTGGACAGACCAGACCGACCAGGACCAGACCCTGGACCAGGACCAGACCCAGGAACAGACCAGACCCAGACCCAGACCCAGGACTAGATCCTGGACCAGACCCTGGACCAGACCCAGACCCAGGCCTAGACCCAGGACTAGACCCTGGACCAGACCCTGGACCAGACCCAGACCCAGACCCTGGACCAGACCCAGACCCTGGACCAGACCCAGACCCAGAGGTGTGCACGGAGGCAGCAGACTGACCGTGGAAGGTTCGATTCCACATCCTCTTGGTGACTTCTATTGCCGGGGGTTGAACACCTCCGAACTCGGCCATGGTCTCGTTGAGGGCGTGGGTGTAGAGCATCACGCCGTCGTAGAAGCCTCCAGCGATGATGTTCATCTGGAACAAACGGGAACAAACAGCTCCTCCCATCAGACCACAGCGTTATCTACACCATTGCCCAGAATCCTCTCTGTTAGTCAGGGCGGGGACTCTAAAAGACACAGATCTGTCCAGATGTTGAACCCACAGGTCAAAGCTGTTGTTTCTGTTCCTCAGGCTCAGACTTTAACCTTAATGACATTCTCCTGCACAGACATAGAAAACATAGATGGACTAAGGGTTCCATTCCTTATTTCTAGCACCAGCCTCCAGCCGGTCTACAGATCACACAGACATAAATTCAGCAGCAGCTGCTTCTCTTAAAGGGACAGTCGCTCAGTGGAATGAATGTAGCATGGTTAGCCTAGCTTAGCATCAGGACCTGAGGGCTGCAGATCTGAGTAAAAGAGAACTGTCCTGTTTGATGCTGAATCACTTTTAATTGAACGAGTCTGGAGGTTTTAATGAAGGTTTTATCACGTCTCTGGTCTCTGGACGTCTTCATGCAAACAGTAATTGAACTAAACTGGAAAAATGTTGAACCATCATCACTTTGACTAGGAGGAGCTGATGAAGTCTAAGTGCCACATATCTGGGACTCATTACTGTCTTTCTTGACCATTGAACAGATAACACCAATGAAGCTGATCCTGCCTTTTATTCTGTTTGATCACATCCTATTAGTTTGATGTGTGTTATCATTCTTTATTTTGTATTATTTATTCATTTGTTTTAACTTTTGATTTGCATCTGAAGGAACTTGTTCACAGAAGGTAAATCCACAGAAGGTAAACAGTTCATCAGATGTCAGATTAGATGCAGTCAACGGGAATCAACCTGGACTGAGATGCTTCTTGAGACTGATTTGATTCACATATAACTTTTCCTTTTGTTCTAAAACCCAACCGCTGCCTGGACTTTACTTGCACACCGACCCAGGTCAGTGTCCGTTCAGATCTCAGGTTTCTCTGTTGCTTCCAAACCGTCAGTGAAGTGTTTGACTTTGACACAAACATCAGACGCCTGAGATTCAACACGTCTCCAACATGTGACGTCATGCTGCAGATGGACGGTTTGATGTGGACAGAGTTCACTTCAATCGTTGTTAACTGAGACAAACCAGCAGCAGCTGAATCTAAAACTGCTCTCTCATATTTTTAAGAAAAGAGCTGCACGGGGACACTACTAGCTACTAGCTACTCTTTTATCGTACTGCGGGACATAGATGGTGTAAGCTATGAATGTAGTCTGCTCTGGTCTGAGGCATCTCTACTGGAACCTCCTCAGTCTGGTTCCCTCTGCAACAAATCCACCAAACACTAGGAGGCGCTGTGTCTTTTTACCAGTCGCCTTCATTTTGTTTCTACTTCCTACTTCACTTTCAACAATGGAGACTGAACACAAATCATTCATCCAATCATTGACCCACAACTATCAGTTAGAACACGGAGGAGACACACTGCTACCAAGAGGACCAATCACAGCTCTGGTTACATTTAAATGTTAGTGAGGACCAATCACAGCTCTGGTTACATAAACACTAACGAGGACCAATCACAGCTCTGGGTCCATTTGAACACTAACGAGGACCAATCACAGCTCTGGTTCCATTAAACACTAACGAGGACCAATCACAGCTCTGGTTACATAAACACTAACGAGGACCAATCACAGCTCTGGTTCCATTAAACACTAACGAGGACCAATCACAGCTCTGGTTCCATTTAAACACTAACGAGGACCAATCACAGCTCTGGTTACATTAAACACTAACGAGGACCAATCACAGCTCTGGTTCCATTAAACACTAACGAGGACCAATCACAGCTCTGGTTATCTGCGTCGCAGTGAAGTTCTATTTCTGGGGAGGTCGCCGTCAGCTACGATGCTACGATTCTATGATGCTAGCATTTACATCAACTTGAAGCAGAAGCATAAACTGTGGTTAAGAAGAGCTACTGTTTGCTGGGAGGCTAGGAAGAGCTAGAAGTGCACTGAATCAACTGCTCAGTTGGTCTCCACTTTATTCGTTCTAGATCATCTTCTTGTTGTGGAAATATTTGTGGATTCAACATCTGAATCAGGTAAAAACATGCAGAGAATTCTGACAAGAACCAGAAAAACTAGAGAAGCTAATCAACGAGCTAACCAACGAGCTAACCAACGAGCTAAGCAACAAACTGTCCAACAAACTGACTAATGAACCGACCAATGAATCGACCGACGTCCTTCACACAGGACAGTAGGAAGTCCACTTACAGAGACGTCCACCACAATGAATTTACTTCAAATGCAAAAATTTCTTTGGCCAAATGAATCTGTCAAAGAAATCTCCCTAAAAGCTTCAAAGCACTCACAACAACTTTGTCAAAGACAACACGTCTGTGAGATGATGTCAGAGGGAAGAACAGGAACAAACAGGACAGTGTTACACCTGAACATGCATCAGACTCACCAGAGAGTCCTGGATGGTGTAGTTGAACATCGTCTTGGCGTCAGTCTTCAGGTTCTTAACAAACTCCTTGTACTCAGAGTTCTGAGGTTCTCTGTACGTCAGGATCTTCACGCTCTGAAACCAGAGGAGGATGATGAAATAACTAGAGGAACCTGAACTCATCACCAAGACAGTGTTTTATCGTGTTTATCCAAATGTCTGGGGATGATGAAATGTTCAGACATGATTCATGAGAAGAACAGAGGCCATGTGACCTGGACCGCCATCTTGTCTCTGTACCTGGAAGGCGTCCTTGGCAACGGCGTCGTCCTTGTCCCCACGGGCCCACGGCTGCCGGTTTGTGGAGTTGAGGCTCTCTGCGAAGATGTCGATGTAGAAGAAGACAAACTGCTCATGGGGAAGATCTGCCCGCCGGAAATGAACCATCAACTTCCTGAAGACGTCAGGAGAGCAGCAGACAAATGTGACTGTCAAAGAGACGGAGACACAGAAAGTCCTGTTCAACTCCAGAAAGGAAACAACATGAGGAGATGTTGGAGCCACTACACCGTCAATAACAGGGGGTCTGATTCTGTCCTCGTCACTGGACGTGAGGAAAGGATGTAAAACCTTTGATGACTGGTGAACTTTTGTAAAAATGCTGATTGATTTTGTTTTTTAAATGTTTGTGTTTTGTGTGAATGTGAAAAATTTAAAGAGAAGAGTAAACTAATGACCCACTGGGTGACAAATGAAGGCTGAGCTGGATTCACGGTGTCGACACGTCAACCAATCAGCTTGACTATATCATCATCATATTTACAGTTACAAACAACAACCGTGTCCGACGGAGACAGTGACCGAGCTTCTGTCTCTCGTTGTGGTGATCAGGGTCAGAATCAGGTTATGGTTCCAGTGAAGGATATATGATGTCATCAGAAGGTCCTCACAGAGATATTCAAACAGACGTGTGTGAGAGAGCATCAGCTGTTCAGGGCTGTAGTTACACCGAGGAGAATCCATTAAAGCATCTGCAGCTGCTGACGTTCTGCATCAAGGCTCGATCAATAATATCGACGGACGTTTATGTAAAATGAAACCCTGAGCTCAGGAGCTTCCGTCCTCTCTGCATTTATGCTCCTGAATCAAGAAATAAAAAAAGGAAACCGTTGCCTCACAGCTACAAGGACAAAGATGAACCACAGTTCAGGACCTGTCTGACGTCCTCTGGTGTAGCTCCGATCTGAGCCCAGAGGAGTCTGGTCTGAGGAGGGACTCCTGATGGAGGTGTGGTGTTAGTGAGGAGGTGTTAGTGAGGATATCTCTCCTGCCTCTTCTTTCCACCATGTTCTCCTCTTTACCAGAGACGATAAAACAACAACAGGACAACATTCACTTAAGCGAGCAGAGCATTGGACAAAAGAAAGACTGAATCCATGAAGGCTGATGGAAAAACAACAAACAGAGCAACAACAAGGGAGAGAAAGAGTGGAACAAGAAGAACTAACACCTGCTTCAAAATAACACCAGAAAACATCAGGAAAACAACACTGACAGAGTCTCACTGTTCATACCCACAAACAAAGCAGCTGTCTGACGTCTTCTACCAGAGGACACATTATTCAGTCCATAAGAATGTTGATATGTAACTTCCCAGGGAAACCAATCATCAAGGCATGCTACATGTGAATGCTAAGCTAAATTTCACTATAAGATGGCTGCATTGTGTGAGTTTTTTCTCTGTTAGCTGAGGCTAGCTGCTTAGCTCCAGCAATGTGATGCTTGTTATCAATGCAAAGAGCAACTTCTCTAGTTTGTAATGACACCTAGCATGGCAGAGTGGAGCAGACAGGATTGTGGGTAATGTTAGGTTCCCTCATATTTACAGGACATCCAGATGTCTGGAGATGATGCTGTTCTTTAATTTAAGTAAACTGTTGTGTTTCATGAAGACGTTTCCTCCTAGTCTTCAGCTCTAAATGACCTGTGTGGGAGGACGGGGGCAGTTCAGATGTGACTCAAGGTGTGAAGAGGATTGAAAATGATAAATAAAAAGATCAGTACAAAAACCCCACCAATCATTAAGAATTGGGGAGTTTTTTTCCCCATTAAACCACGAGGACCTTCACAGTCGTAATAACGTCTCACTTTGTTACCGTCTGGGTTCTCTGGCGTCCTGCCTGACATGAGTGTCCATGTCCAGAGTCTCAGGAAGTCTCCAGAGGAGCGATGACTCCTCTCATTGATCCTCTGAGCTAGGACCTCTGCCAACCTGCCTGAAGGACTTTCCCAAGGACCTTATCCCTGACCAGGCTTTTACCCTGACCCCAGACCTTTACCCTGACCCAGGACCTTTACCCTGACCCAGGACCTTTACCCTGACCCGAGACCTTTACCCTGACCCAGGACCTTTACCCTGACCCCAGACCCTATAACCCAGGTTCTTTACCCTGACCCAGGACCTATACCCTGACCCCAGACTACCTCTGAGATCCCTGACCCAGGACCTTTACCCTGACCCAGGACCTATACCCTGACCCAGGACCTTTACCCTGACCCCAGACTACCTCTGAGATCCCTGACCCAGGACCTTTACCCTGACCCCAGACCTTTACCCTCACCCAGGACCTTACCTGACCCAGACCTACTACCAGGACCTTACCCTGACCCAGACTTTACCTCACCCAGACCTTAACCCCAGACCTTTACCCTGACCCAGGGACCTTACCTACCAGGACTTTACCTGACCCCAGACCTATACCTTGACCCAGGACCTATACCCTGACCCCAGACCTAAAACCTGACCCAGGACCTTTACCCTGACCCCAGACCTAAAACCTGAGCCAGGACCTTTACCCTGATCCAGGACCTTTACCCTATAACCCAGGACCTTTATCCTGACCCAGGACCTTTACCCTGACCCCAGACCTATACCCTGACCCCAGACCTATACCCTGACCCAGGACCTTTACCCTGATCCAGGACCTTTACCCTATAACCCAGGACCTTTATCCTGACCCAGGACTTTTACCCTGATCCAGGACCTATACCCTGACCCCAGACCTATACCCTGACCCCGGACCTTTACCCTGACCCCAGACCTATACCCTGACCCAGGACCTTTACCCTGACCCAGGACCTTTACCCTGACCCCAGACCTATACCCTGAACCCAGACCCTATAACCCAGGACATTTACCCTGACCCAGGACCTATAACCCAGGACCTTTCCCTGACCCAGGACCTATAACCCAGGACCTTTACCCTGACCCAGGACCTTTACCTTTACCAACCCATGGCTGAGGTTGTGGTCTTGTCTTCATGGGCTAAAAGTCGCATTCAGAGAGGAGCAGAGATTAAATGATAATAAATGGTTCATTAACAGGAACTCTCTGGACTGATTAAAGCTCAGAGAACAGACAAGAACAGTTCATTCAAGTCGTCTGCAGAGAAACAAACTCATCACTGGTCACATGGTTTTCAATGGACACAGGTTTGAGCAGGACAGAAATACAGGAAGTCATCCAGCTCAGACAGGAAGTCAGTGGAGGCTCCACCCACACAGGAAGTCAGTAAACAGATTTAAAGAAGTCGTGTGGAGGTGATGTTCTCTCTGAGGTCTGAGGGTCGGAGACCAGACGCAACCCTGAAACCAGGAAGAACTAGAAACCCAGAAACCCAACAGAGACCTCTGACCTCTGAACACTTCCTGACTCTGTGGAGATGAAAGGATGAAAGCTTCCTGCACTCTCTACAGGATGACATGGCAGGGATCAGCTGATCTCCTCCCAGAGAACGAGTACCTCCTCTCTGAACATCAGGAACACTAAAACAGACAAGTCTCCAGGTTCAGGTCTAGTCCGGGTCTGTCTCCATTTTCACACTGAGACCAGATTAGACCCTCTGCTGGTCCACTTTTGACCCGTGGGCCGTATGTTTGACTCCTGTGGTTTAAAGTCCCAAAAGAACCCAAACGTTAAAGTGACTCCATCCAGATTAATGAAAGATTTAATGAAACATTGTTTTCAACAAGTTAGTTTGTCTCCGTAGAAACAGGGACACATTAATGTGAACACATGTTGGACACAAAAAGACACAAAAAGTTATAGAGCTGTTGCATGAACTCGTTCAGTGCAGATTTATTCTCTTCTTCCTGTTTGATCATCAACAATGAAACGAATCAATAGAGATTAAACAGGAAGGAGATTTAATCTGATTAATCTGATAAAAAATCTGAATCATTTGCAGCTCTGTTTGTTATTATGTGTGTGTGTGTGTGTGTGTGCTGTAGACATGTAGACAGGGCTGGAGCTTCATTATGGTCTCAGTGGGTGAGCAGAGTTATTTTTGAGCAGCAGCTCTGCAGGAGGCCGAGGGTGTTGGATGGATCAACGCTGTGAATGTGCCATCCTGCTCTGTGAATACGAACATGTGACTCTGGTCCAGCTGTTAGGTCATGTGATCGGTTTTATTTCTGCAGGTTCTGGTCTCAGGTGCACCATAGCAACCGGTTCAGTTAAAGTTATCACCAGAAACAGAAACAGTTTGTCCCCGCTGTGGTTCAACGCCTCCACCAGAATCACAAATACTTTATTAATCCCTTCATCACAGCGGCTCCAATAAACCACAGAATAATAAGATGAAAAGAAAATTGCACATGAAAGAAGGAAGAACAAAACCTAAGATACAAACCACTATAAAACCAGTCTGAGACCAGATAGAGGTTTAAAGCTCTGACATTTTCTTTCCTTCATCTAACGACGGCTTCATCTTCCTCATTAAACTGAATGAAGCAGCTGATGAAGAACGTGATGAAGAACATGATGAAGAACATGATGAAGAACGTCAGAATAGATTCCGTCATTTCCAGCTGCTTCTCTCTCAGAGTCTCTGGCTCTTTGTCATTACAAGGACAAATAATCACTGTTAATTTGTTCTTTTGTGAGACTGTAAAGCTAAAGCCTCACAGCCAAGTTATTCTGAGCAGAACCAGAACCAGAGTATGTACAGAACCAGAACCAGAGCCAGAACTAGAACAGTCAGGGCAGAACCAGAAAAGTCTTCATAACCCCCAACACTGAACAGAAAAACTACATTACTGCCTTTAGAACAAAGTTTAAACCAGTTTAAATCAGTCTGATTCTGCCAAAACCCTGTCTAGATCCAGTCGACCCAATCTAAACCACTCTAAACGAGTCTAAACCAATCTAAATGAGTCTAAACCAATCTTAACCAATCTAAACCAATCTAAACCAGCCTAATCTCATCTAAACCCTGTCTAGATCCAGTCTAAACTAGTTTAAACCCAGTCTAAAATAGTCTAAACCAGTCTAGTCCCAGTGTTAACTCTGAAGGAGCTGTCTGTAGCTGCAGTCTGGTTCCTGAGAGATTATGCACAGCTTCAGTTTCACTGAATAAACTTTTCCTCGTGTTTCTCTTAAAGATGATGAATGGTGAAATGTGAAGTGAAACTATTCCACAGATCAGCCTGTGACCTTTGACCTTTAACCTGTGATCGTTAACATCTGGAGCAGTTTATCAGGAAACACTGGCGTACATGAGCCTACGTTACTGAAACTGTCTGGACCCGAGCCAAAATGGCCGCCTCAGTGCAGTGAGGCTGTGCCAAGTTGCTGGCTCTGGTCAGACTGTGATATGAAACACTGACATTAATGTAAGGTTCCTACTGGACCTGGACCAACACACACATCAGGTTCTGTCTCAGATTCCTGCCAATGACGTGTTTTCATCCATTTAACTGCTGCTCAGTCTCCAGAGTTAAACTAATAACCGGCTGTAGAGGAGTAGAGGTTCAGGAGGTAACCGTGGTAACCTCTACTGATCATCTCCTAATAAATCAACATAGACGAACCAAAGCTGGAATCCATGTGGACAGAGAGACATTTACAGTAGGACTGAAGGAGGACATGGTGAACCAGTCTAAACCAGTCTAAACCAAGCAGCAGGAAGGTCTGCGCTGCACTGACTGAGCCACTCCAGAGGATTTTCAACGTGGATGACGGTTCTGGCACCTTTCCTGTTTACCTGGAACACGTCAGACTTCAAGTCCAGGTCTGAGTCCTGACACAAGCAGAAACATCAGGGATACAGGAACCTGAGGAGGGTTCAGAGACTGACACAGGCTGGTTAAGGAGGCTGAGTCTCTGATTGGCAGGAAGCTGGACTCACTGGGGGCTGTTGTTGAGAGGAGCAGCACACTGCAGTCCATCCTGGACCCCCCCCCCCCATTACATCCGGGAGGGGCACAGAAACAGCAGCAGGGGGAGGCTGAGAGGTTCAGGACCAGACTGAACAACAACATTAATACTGAAATACTCACTGGAACTTGTAAAGTGGTCAAATGTACCTAGTTTTACATGTTAGTACCTGTTAGTACATGTTAGTACATGTGAGTACATGTTAGTACATGTTAGTACAGTCTTATACATATGTCCAGTCTTTCCTTGCATATGTTTGAGAACAAGCTACTGGACACTCAAATTTCATCCAGGGGATGAATAAAGTATTTTTCTATTCTATTATAATCTATTCTATTCTATTCTATTGTGAGGAGCTAGCTGTGAGGAGCTAACAGTGAGAAGCTAACAGGGAGAAGCTAGCTGTGAGAAGCTAACAGTGAGGAGCTAGCTGTGAGGAGCTAACAGTGAGGAGCTAACAGTGAAAAGCTAACAGTGAGGAGCTAGCTGTGAGGAGCTAACAGTGAGAAGCTTACAGTGAGGAGCTAGCTGTGAGGAGCTGGCTGTGAGGAGCTTGGCGTAAGAAGCTAACAGTGAGGAGCTAACAGTGAGAAGCTAACAGTGAGAAACTAACAGTGAGGAGCTAACTGTGAGGAGCTAGCTGTGAGGAGCTAACAGTGAGGAGCTAACAGTGAGAAGCTAGCTGTGAGGAGCTAACAGTGAGAAGGTAGCTGTGAGGAGCTAACAGTGAGGAGCTAACAGTGAGAAGCTAGCTGTGAGGAGCTAACAGAGAGAAGCTAGCTGTGAGGAGCTAGCTGTGAGGAGCTAGCTGTGAGAAGGTAGCTGTGAGGAGCTAGCTGTGAGGAGCTAACAGTGAGGAGCCAACAGTGAGAAGTTAGCTGTGAGGAGCTAGCTGTGAGGAGCTAACAGTGAGGAGCTAGCTGTGAGGAGCTAACAGTGAGGAGCTAACAGTGAGGAGCTAGCTGTGAGGAGCTAACATTGAGGAGCTAGCTGTGAGGAGCTAACAGTGAGGAGCTAGCTGTGAGGAGCTAACGGTGAGGAGCTAGCTGTGAGGAGCTAACAGTGAGGAGCTAGCAGTGAGGAGCTAACAGTGAGGAGCTAGCTGTGAGGAGCTAACAGTGAGGAGCTTGGCGTCGGTGAACGAGGGCAGAGCTGAACTCTGTGAAACATTAACTACTTTGCGCCGTCTCTCTGGAGGAACACGAACTCGCTGGAATCTCTAATCAGTTTCTCCTGTCGAAGCTTCAGGTGAACTCTTTCTGTTTCCGTCCATAATCAGAGAAACAGGAAAGATGTTGACCTCAAAACATGAAGGAGTCGAGGCCGCGGTCCTCAATCAGCTCAAGAGCTGTCGAGTGTTCAGACGTTTGATCCAGTTCAGACCGTGAATTTATTAAAGCATCATTAGATTCAGGTCACGAACAAACGTTCCTTCATTCTGACTGGATTAACCTGAACGTCAGGAGTCGGAAAACTGAGTCTGAGGCACTACAACACACAAACACACAAACAAACACACACACAAACACACAAACAAACACACACACAAACAAACAAACACACAAACACACAAACAAACAAAACAGGATCCATCAAACCAGTGTCACTGCTAATGACCGACTGATGTTCAGGGCTCCAATAATCCCCCAAGAAAAATACACTTTGCATTTCGATCACTTAAAGTAGAAAAAATATGAGCACGTGCTATTTTTATGGCGTTTTTGAAGAGAAGCCTTTTGTCCCTTAATGGTGACGACGTCACTATTTTAAAAGCAGGTTAATGATTGTAGTGATAGTCAGGTATGAGGTTAATCTCAGTTGTGACGTGTTGGCTGAAATATTTATACAGAATGTCTTTATTTTTCTGTTTTTCTTTATTTGTCTAATATTCCTGTGAAAGCTGTTGTTGATTCTTGTTTTCTCATTTAATCCAGAGCGACTGTGACGAGGACATTTCCCGTCCGTGGGATAAATAAACTGTCTTATGTCTTAACAGTAACCAAACATTTTGTCCACACGTGTTCCATTTAAACTTCCGACCTCATCCATCAAGATAACTGAGCACAGCACTGAAACCCAGGACCAAACAGACAGACATGAGCCCACGTTACTAAACAACTGTCATTTTTATTAAATGTAAACATTCCTGTTCTTCTTTGCACTAAAACAAATGGAAAAAGTCTGGAGCTGTTGTTGCGGACACATTATTGTTCTGTTGTGTTACTGGTCTGGTCCACTTTAGATCAAACTGGCCCGAACCAGAATGAGTTTGACACCCTGGACTAATTAGATAATTACTCTGAACCAGAACCAGCGGCTCTCGTTAACGGCCTGAAATGAGCTCAGTGTTTGATTAAGCAGAAAAAAGGCGGAGGTAAAATTAGCCTGAGCGTGTTTGTCAGGAAATACCTCGGGATCTGATAGGATGCTGTGGTTTCCATATACAGAGCAGGTTCCTGACCTCGGTTAATAAATGCCCTGTCGGGAGGTTTGATTCCTCTGTGGGAACCAGAGAGGGAACCGGCTGCAGACTTTGAGTTTGTTTGTGCTGGTTTACAGAGCGACACACCTCCACACTCTGGATTTATGACTCTATTATCACTAAAGACAGGTCTCACGAGCCCTGGCCTCTGGACACGACCTACTCATCCTGGTGCAGTTCGGTTCTTTAAGGTGGATCAGGAAGCGGCTCAGTGAACCGAGTCCAGTTAGAGGCCGACACTTTAAACCACTCACTGATAATAATCCTCTGATAACAACCATCGACTGCTAGAACTCTCTGCTGCTTTACCGTCCTGGGGCCACGTTCCTCTTAGAGGTAGATGGAGGTAGAGATGAAAGGTTCCTAAAGAACGTTCTGCAGACTTTAAGAGGCTTAGAGAGGAGAACATGGTGGAAAGAAGAGGCAGGAGAGATATTCTCCAAACACTGAATGACTGGATGGAGCAGGAATCCGGCTGGTTAGAACTCCTAAGCTAAGGCTCCTAGGGTCAGAGGAAACATCTAGAAACCACTGAAACTGGCTTAAGACCTTTATTCCAGACTGGAAGGACAGTGGAGAACCATGTTCTACCAGGAAGAAATAAATCCTGATTGATGGAGAAACGTTTGGAAGAAAAGCAGCAGTAGAACTCAGGGCTGTGTTTAATAGTGGAAGGAAGAACATTTCACACCATGGACAATGTGAAGGGAACTCAAGGGACTGAACAGAAAACCACTACAGACTGTAACATCATCAATAAAGATCTGAACTAAAACATAGGATGGGGTCGAAGCTGAAGGAGCTCCGCCCACAGACTGGAGGGAGGAGCTTCTTATTGGCCAGGTGATGTATAAGGGACAGTTGAAATGTCTCAGCAGCCATATTTCCATGGAAGAAATGTAAATATTTGTACAGATTCTCTAATGTTCGTGATGTAAAGCAAGCGACCAGATTAAGACGTTCAAGAAACAGAGGATTTAAAAATCAGAAAGAAAGAAAAAAGGAACGGTCGGCTGGCCTCACAGTATTTAATGAGCTAATCATTAGCTTGTGATTCACAGCGACTCCTCCTCATCGTCTGGTCTCTGAAGCCTTCAGCAGCTAATCATTAACGCTTCTGATTCATCTGAACTTCTTTACGTCAATTCTTTTAGTTTCATGTTTGTCCCACAGAGCAGATTCATCACCCAGAAGGACCACAGTGTTTTTAGAGGAAGCAGCAGCTGAAACGTCTCGTTCAGACGAGTTTAATTATTTAACGACTCCTGACCGGAGCTGGAGTCTGCGCTGAATTCACAGGAGGACGAAACCCGAGACATAAAGTCCAGAAACAGATCAGAAAGGTTTACACAAGGCCAGGAGGCTAGGAAGACCTACTGTTAGCTGGGAGGCTAGGAGAAGCTACTGTTAGCTGGGAGGCTAGGAGGAGCTACTGTAGCTGGGAGGCTAGGAGGAGCTGCTGTAGCTGGGAGGCTGGGAAGAGCTACTGTTAGCTGGGAGGCTAGGAGGAGCTACTGTTAACTGGGAGGCTAGGAAGGGCTACTGTTAACTGGGAGGCTAGGAAGGGCTACTGTTAGCTGGGAGGCTAGGATGAGCTACTGTTGGCTGGGAGGCTAGGAAGGGCTACTGTTAGCTGGTAGGCTAGAATGAGCTACTGTTGGCTGGGAGGCTAGGAGGAGCTACTGTTGGCTGGGAGGCTAGGAGGAGCTACTGTAGCTGGGAGGCTAGGAGGAGCTACTGTTAGCTGGGAGGCTAGGAGGAGCTACTGATAGCTCATAGGCTATGAAGAGCTGGTGTTAGCTGGGAGGCTAGGAGGAGCAAGTGCTAGCTGGGAGGCTAGGAAGGGCTACTGTTAGCTGGGAGCCTAGGAAGAGCTACTGTTAGCTGGGAGGCTAGGATGAGGTACTGTTAGCTGGGAGGCTAGGAAGGGCTACTTTTAGCTGGGAGGCTAGGAAGAGCTACTGTTAGCTGGGAGGCTAGGAAGGGCTACTGTTAGCTGGGAGGCTAGGAAGAGCTACTGTTAGCTGGGAGGCTAGGAAGAGCTACTGCTAGCTGGGAGGCTAGGAGGAGCCACTGTTAGCTGGGAGGCTAGGAGGAGCTAGATAGTGACTTCCAGGCTTTTTGACAGTTTGAGGATGAACGAGACAAACTGATCTGGATCTTAGAGTTCAGATTCAGACTTTTAATAAATTATAGGTGGATTTAAACCTCAAACACAATAAAGTAGAAAACAGGAAGTGCTGTGAATAATTGATGTCAGGATGGTGTAATTTACTGCTTCCTGTTCTCTGGTTTTGATAAGAAGCTGCTCCAGATTCTGTCGTCTGAAGGTTCTCAGTTCTCCAGGTCATGGTTTAAATCTAAAAAGGGTTTAAAAAAATCATCCGGACTTGTAGAGTTTGGAGGAGCTGTTTCAGAGCGACTGGAGGAAGTTTAAAGAGGTTTAACCCTTTATGGGGCTCTCAGTGAAATACGTGGGAATTCTAAGTTTAACTCTAGAGTTTTATTGTTGGACAGAAGAAGAATATTTTAGTTTTGTTGAAAAAATCAAACATGTTAATGTCCCCGAGTTAAATCCAGATGAATGAATGTCCTTCTGGTCTGCTATATCTGGTTCCTGGTCCATATCGGTTCTGTCATACCTGTTCTGGTCTCGTTGTTCTGGTCTCATATCTGGTTCCTGGTCTTCTGATTTGGTTCAATTGGTCTGTACCTATATATGAAAACATGTATTTGTCACATTAGAACATCAGGACACTTGTTCTTCTTCATGGTTCCTGATAAACCAGATCAGAGGGGGGACCTTGTAGACCACATTAGACCCTGATTAGACCTGACAATGTTTCCTGGATCTTCTCTGATTGGCTCAATGAAAACCACATGACAATAAACCTCACTGAGAAGAACCAGGAACCACGTTACCTCATATGGTTCCTGGTTCCTATAGAGGGTTAAATAGGAAACTCTGTTAGTTCCTGGTGGTTTTACCCTGAGAGTTTATATTTAAACCTCAACTTTCCTCCAGTCTCTCAGAACTGAAGAAGATGCTTGGATGAAACATCTTCTCTAAACTCTACAAGTCCAGTTGCGTTTTTGTTTTAGTGCTTTTTGGATATTGGGTTTCTGTTGTCGTCCTCTTGTCCTGAAAATGTGCTGCGTCACTCAGACTTTTCCACTGAGTCCTCGGGGCAGAGTCGGACATCTGGACCCCACGACGCATCGATTCGGCTCTTATTACCGGCTGTTGTTTCCACGGCGAAGCACCCCGAGGCTAATGTCTGCAGCTAATGTCTGCAGCTAATGTCAGAAGGTTGTTTGGTTATTGTTTTTGTCGTATTCACTTATTTTAATTCACGTATTTTATACTGGAAGGAAACACAAGTTTTAGTTAGTCTCCACCTGGATCTACCTGAGCTAACAGGTATTAGCGTCCTGGTGGAACATTAGTTGATGGTGATTATCTTTCAGCTTCTCATTCCTTCAACAACCACGTGGAAAGACGCATCCGTGTTGGTGGAGGAGATGTTAGTCTGGTGGAGACGGGTCAAATCATCCGGAAACTACTAAAACTGGCTTAAGAACTGTTGTACAATTCTTGTAAATATTGTGTATATAGCATTTATCGTGTTTTATTGCTTATTTTATTTTTTGTTATACTCTATAGTATGGAATGGATAAAGCATCCATGCAGTGGTCCATCTGTGTATTACGTGTTTATGTGCTCAGTTTTCTGTCCTTTAGCCTCAACACATTCACTGGGTTTCACTCTGGGTCGTTCTCGTAGCTGGAGATGAGTCACTGGAGATCTCTCTGTTTGTCTACATTACTGCTGTATGACTCCTGCATCAGGCTCTTTATAAAGTTGTGCAGCTGATACCTTTCCATCCTGAGGTAACGCAGCTTCTCTAATAAACAGCTTTAGTTGAAGAGGTCCCTGCAGCTCCACTGCTGCTTTCATGCTTCTCTGCTCCAGGGCCCTGTTCATGTGAACACATCGCCTCCGAAATCATAAGCAGCTGATAAAGTGTGTTCCTCTGACCTCAGTGTTGTATGAGGCGAGTTAATAACCTTCTAACGTGATGCTGCGATGCAGCTGGCACATGTCGTCTGTTTACGTTTTCAATCAATGACCAACCAACCAACCAACCAACCAACCACTGCCGGCCAGTCACGTTCACTCAGAGCACAAGTCTTTCAACATCGGACAATATGTTGCGTAATGTTCACACACAACTCCTAGAAGGAGACACTGTGTCCGGCCTAAATCCAGAGGTATAGCCACTAGGTCTGGTTCTGGTTCTGGTTCTGGGTCAGGTTTTATCTGATACTGGAGTCAAACTGGTTTTTTAGAAACGGCGCTGGTCCTTAAAGAATGAAAACATACAACCTTTGTCCAGAACAGAGCCTTTACATTTTTAAGGCGTTTTGTGACGTGTTGGATGAACAGAATATTAATTTAAATAATATAAATAGAACTAAGAATAAATCCTGATCCTAATGAACCAGTGTCGTGGGGTCTGTCAGGCATCACAGACGCTACATCTCTGGTCTGTTAATAAAATGCTAATGCTAATGCTATGCTAATGCTAATGCTTTGTGTGGTCAGATGTTGAGTCTAATTCCAGGTGTTTCCTCCTTGTTGCATCTTTAGAGGTGAAGTCCAGACAAACTTTAGACAAACGTTTGGTCTCAGACGTGTTGAAGCTTCACTTCCATCCATGCAGCTATAGAGCTAAGGAGGCTAAGCTAATTAAACACTCACTGGCACCAGATCAGTCTGGTTACTGCCGTTAGCATCATGGTCCCCAGTACCAGACCCATCCCTGGTGAACCGGAGAGAGTGTGACTCACCTCGGCCTCCGTTCTGGATGTCTGAGAGGATCTGCGAGTAGTTGATGGAATGTTTTTCCTCCTCAAAGACTCTGTCGGCCAGACTGATGTTGATGCTCTTCAGCTCCGTGTACAGACCCTCCACGGCGAAGTAGCACGGACGGTCGTCCACCTTGTTGTCGTTGAACATCAGCATCACGTGCTCCCTCCACCCGAAGTGCTCGCAGATCCTCAGGGCGAACCTCCCCAGCTTCTTGTGGGTGGGGCCGGTGTTGGTGATGTACGGGTAGACGCCGCCATAGAACGCCACGGCCGGGGCGCCCGCCGTCACCATGGGAACCTTCCAGTGGGTGGTGAAGAGGCCGACGGGGGAGGAGGTGTAGGAGCAGCCCGGTCCGATGAAGGCCCAGGGGTCGTAGGCCAGTTTCAGGTCCACGGCCATGAGGGGGGCCACGGACTCTGAGCAGATCCCGTCCTTGTTCTCGCTGTTCTTGAAGACGTAGGTGAGGTGGTGGTTGGGCAGCAGGGCCGGGTCGGCGTTGATGGTTCTGATCGCCCGCTCCACGGCGGGCCCGATCCGAGGCCACGCCCACGGGTAGTCGGTGTTGGTCTCTGGTAGGATCACAGCCAGGGTGGCGTTCTGGAGCGGTCGGTGGTCGTGGCGTCTTCGGCGCTGGCGTCTCAGGCTGCGATGTCGAGCCGATCGTCCGCCTACCGGCTGCAGGTCCAACAGGACCAGGAGAACCAGCAGCAGAGCAGCGCCCCCCCTCAAACGGGCCATCCTTCCACTACAGCTGAATAAATTAGCCCAGAGCTGCAGAAACACAAGGGAAACGTTAGGACTCCTTTTAGTTGGGGGGCCACATTCAGTCCAGTTAGGGTTAAATATGTCATTTATAATTATAATTAATTAATTATTCATAATTAGAGTTAGGTTTACAATTAGGGTTTGGGCCATAACCAGGGTAGAGAGCTGCTAACTTATATGTAAGTATATCAGTATACATAAGTATATACAAGGTAAGTATAACCCACAGTTTATATTCTGTGTTAAGTTCATGCAGAGGCTACAGCCTTAGCGCAGAGACTAGCATCGTAGCTGACGTCCAGGTAGAAATGTAGCTACGCAGCGACGCAGAGAACCAGAGCTGTGATTGGTCCTCTTGGTAGCAATGTGTTTCCTCGTTAGCGTTTCCAACGTCTTCTCCATCTCCATGACTTTTGATTGATTGATGAGTTTTTATCAATAAAGAATCAGTTAACTGAGGAGTAGAAACTAAATTTAATCTGACTGGTAAAAAATACACAGCGCCACCTAGTGTTTGGGTGGAGTTGTTACAGAGTGAACCAGATTGACATCCTCCAGGAACCAGAATCTAGGATGCCATGGAGATGCTAACGGAGATGCTAATAGAGATGCTAGTGGTAATGCCAGTGGTGATGCTAGTGGTGATGCTAGTGGAGATGCTAATGGAGATGCTAGTGGTGATCCTAATGGAGATGCTAATGGTGATGCTAGTGGTGATGCTAGTGGAGATCCTAATGGAGATGCTAACGGAGATGCTAATAGAGATGCTAGTGGTAATGCCAGTGGTGATGCCAGTGGAGATGCTAATAGAGATGCTAGTGGTGATGCTAGTGGAGATGCTAATGGAGATGCTAGTGGTGATGCTAGTGGTGATGCTAGTGGAGATCCTGATGGAGATGCTAGTGGTGATGCTAGTGGTGATGCTAGTGGAGATCCTAATGGAGATGCTAGTGGTGATGCTAGTGGAGATCCTAATGGTGATGCTAGTGGAGATGCTAGTGGTGATGCTAGTGGTGATGCTAGTGGAGATGCTAGTGGTGATGCTAGTGGTGATGCTAGTGGAGATACTAGTGGAGATGCTAAAACTCAGTAAAAAAAAAAACTAGACTCCCAGCAGCGTTCACTCAAAGTGACGTTCTAAAGCAACATTTAGCCGTGGTTAGCATCACAGCCTGGGGGTTATGGGTTAATGTCTTTACATTTCAATTTTCCTCAATTATTCTAATTCCTCTATTATTATATATTTATTTCTATTATTATTATATATGTATTGTACTTATATTCTAGTGTAATTCCACATTTGCTGTCACAAAGAAATGTATAAATAAATAAACGTCTTATGTCTTGTGCTGCTCTCTGGTCAGTGATTGGTTCTAGTTCCTGATCCTTGGTACTTCAGCTAATATGGCTAATGTAGCTAATGTAGCTAGCGTAGCCGCCACGGTTGGACTCAGCTCGGTGACTTTATGGCTGAGTCGTGGGAGATGAACTCCCTGAAGCTTCCTGTCACAAACCTGATCATCTAATAACAGCTTCATCAGAGCAGGAGAACAAAGCTCCCACTCAGGAAAAACATCCCCGTTCTGTTCATTCTGTTATCTACAGCACCAGGGTGCCCAACATACGGCCCACAGGCCAAAGGCGGCTCACCAGAGGGTCTAATCTGGGCCACAGCTTCAATTTACAAGGTGTGAAAAGACATAAAAGACTGAAGACGACACTGAGACAGTCACAGCCCAGATTACACTTATTATTGATGTTAAATATATAAATACATGAATCTGACTCATCTCCTGAACTCTACTGAGAACGAGGTCCCTGGTGTAACTAAAGCTTCATCCTAAAGTCCTGGATTTATATTTATCTTCATTTCTCTTCATCCAAAAATATTTAAACTAGTTTTAGTTCATCTCTCATTCATCACCACTCTAGCCACTTCATTAGGTACAGTCTACACTGCAGTCACGTTCACAGGTGTACCTAATGAAGTGGACACGGATTTATATACATATTTATATACCGTCACATATTTATATTAATTAAAAAATAAGCAGCTCATGAGTTAGAACTGGGTGGCCAAAATATGAGGAACACGTGTCAGGTTAATAGAACCAACGTCTGTGTTAGTTCCTAGAAAGTCGAGCTTTCGCGGCTGTACCTAATGAAGTGGCCGGTTCGTACCTCCGCTCCCTTCGACTCCTCTCACATGTCACTCAGTGGATGTGATCGAGTCCCGGTTCCTCAGCGGCTCCGGTCCATCCCGGCCCCGCTGGGTCCGAGAGAAGATCCCGACACGTCCCAGGAAAGTTTCTGAGATTTAATTATTCCTGCTTTTCAAAAGTCAAATAAAGTCAGAGTAGAAACTACCAGAGAGTCCTGATCAGATCCGATCAATCAGCTGATCAACCAGCTGTTCGATCAGCTGATCAATCAGAAGTAGCACCAGTGAGAAGACGGAGAGAAGAGCGACTCTCCCTCTGACTGACTGCTCCGGACTGAGAGGAGGAGGGAGGAGGAGGAAGAGGAGGGAGGAGGGAGGAGGGAGGAGGAGGAGGGGGAGGAGGAGGGGGAGGAAAGGTGGAAGACAGGAGCGTTGACGGATTACGGCCAGGGCCGGATCTGACTCCACGGGGCCCGGAGCAGATGTGAGGAGGGGCCCCTCAACAGCAAAAATAAATACTCTGGATGTAACGGAGCTCATAGTCCAGCGCCTCCTGGTGGATCATTAGTTCAACGAGGTCTTTTAGACCAACTGATGCAATGAGGAGCTTCTCATTTCCCCAACAACCATGTGTAAAGACACAGAAGATGTTAGTCTGATGGAGGAGATGTTAGTCTGGTGGAGGAGAAGATGTTAGTCTGGTGGAGGAGATGTTAGTCTGGTGGAGGAGATGTTAGTCTGGTGGAGGAGATGTTAGTCTGGTGGAGGAGGAGATGTTAGTCTGGTGGAGGAGATGTTAGTCTGGTGGAGGAGGAGATGTTAGTCTGGTGGAGGAGATGTTAGTCTGGTGGAGAAGGGTCAAATCATTGGGTGCATCAAGCAGAGGAAACATCTAGAAACTACTAAAACTGGCTTAAGACCTTTATTCCAGACTGGAAGGACGGTGGAGAACCATGTTCTACCAGGAAGAAATAAATCCTGATTGATGGAGAAACGTTTGGAAGAAAAGCAGCAGTAGAACTCAGGGCTGTGTTTAATAGTGGAAGGAAGAGCATTTCACATCATGGACAATGTGAAGGGAAGGAGGTCATGAGGTCTGAGGAGTCCAGACCTGAACCCAGAGAGAAAGTTTGGGACGAGCTGGAGACTCAGACTCTGACATCATCAACACAAGATCTGAACTAAAAACACTGGATGGAAGAAACCTGGAGACACTGGAGAAGCTTCTGATTGAACCAATGGAGTCAAAGCTGGAGGAGCTCCGCCCACAGACTAGAGGGGAGGAGCTCCGCCCACTGACTGATCAGGGTTTACATGTGTTTACAGTGACAGCGCCCTCTATCTGTCACAGAGTACAAAGAATAAGATCCTCCCACTCCTCTAGCCCCTCCCTCTCTTCCAGTTCCTAAGTCCTTAGGGTAACCTTAGCTCTCTGGCCTGGATCCAGACCAAATAAAACCTAAAACGTTGCTTCCCTCGGTCCCTCGCTGTCCTGGGTCGTATCAGATGATCATTCTCCAGATTTACACTTTGTCAGATAAGATAAGATCATCCTCCGCTCCCTTTACAAGCTCCTCACCAGCAATAAAACCAGAATTTAACAGAGATTCACAACAAAGAAGGAAGTCAAATAGTCCAATAGTCCAGCATTTAAACCAGACGAAACCCAGACGCCCTCTGGAGAAACCAAATAAACCTGACCCTGGTCTCTATAACCCTGGTCTCTATAACCCTGGTCTCTATAACCCTGGTCTCTATAACCCTGGTCTCTATGGACCCTGGTCTCCGGACATTTTATTTCTCCTGGACGTCATCACATTCTACCATTGAGCTCATTATACGATCCAGAAGAAGATGGAGATTTACACATGGAACTCCCCAGGACCCCAGCCACCAAGGCTACATGCTACATAGCAATGCTAAGCTACCAGCCACCAAGGCTACATGCTACATAGCAATGCTAAGCTACCAGCCACCAAGGCTACATGCTACATAGCAATGCTAAGCTAACAGCCACCAAGGCTACATGCTACACAGCAATGCTAAGCTACCAGCCACCAAGGCTACATGCTACATAGCAATGCTAAGCTACCAGCCACCAAGGCTACATGCTACATAGCAATTCTAAGCTAACAGCCACCAAGGCTACATGCTACATAGCAACGATAAGCTAACATCCATCAAGGCTACATGCTACATAGCAATGATATGCTAACAGCCACCATGCCTTCATGCTACATATCAATGCTAAGCTAACAGTCACCAAGGCTGCATGCTACATATCAATGCTAAGCTAACTGTCACTACTAGATGGCTGCATTGTGTGTATTATCTGTAGTAGCACCATTAAACCACTAGATGGAGACTAAAGGTTCAGATTCTATGAGTCCAGTCTCCATGTGGTTCATAGCTGATGTAGAATCATGTGGACAGACTCCTCCCCCTCCTCCTCCTCCTCCGTTTATATGTAAACTCTAATCTCTCTCCTTTAGTTCTGTAGTTGTCTGCACATCATCATTCATTGTTTACATTCCCATCTGCACCGGTTCTTTTAATTATTATATCGTATGTAAGTTTGTACGTTCTCTTTCTAGCATGTTTGTGTGTGTTTGTGTGGTTGTTGTTATATTTGGGAGGAGGCCAGAAGAAGAAGACATTGTCCAGGGAAACATGTTTCTACACCGAGGACGCGACAATAAACAGATTTAAAGCTTTGTCTCCTCCAGAGAAAGAGGCTCCTTCATTAGTGAATTATCTGCTTGTAAAGAGAACGACATCCTAGGTGGCTCTAGCTAAGCTAAGCTAAGCTAAGCTAAGCTAAGCTAAGCTACGTCTCTGATCTCAGTTCCAGTCTCTGGAGTTTCATCTGTGTGTTGTTGTTTTTTTTGTCGCTGCCATTTCAACAGGAAGTTCTTCTCGTCAATAATTCAGGACCAGACTCTCAGATCGTTTCTGTCAGCGACACATGAAGGTCCTGTTTGTCCCCGTCCTCTGTCCCTGGGACTGGTCTAGACCCGCGTTTAGACCCGCGTTTAGACCCAGCAGACCCAGGACCAGACCCAGGACCAGACCCAGGCTCCAGTCTCCAGGTGTGAATGGGGACACAAGTTCAGACTGGATCCGATTCTGTCTCAGTTCTCCTCTGCTCCTCTATAAAGCCTCCATGCTATGTGGGTATTGTTTGGTTCCAGTCCATTCAACAGCATCAGCAACATCACTCTGGTTCTGACTGGGGGGTGGAGTCTCTGGGGGGACCAGGTCGTCCTCTCTGTCCTTTCTGGGACATCTTTTCTTCCTGGGGCCAGTGGTCTTGAGTGTCTGATGATGATCAGGTCTTGTGGGTCCAGTCTGAACCGGTTCTGAAAGCTCTGATGGGTCCTGGTTTACAGACCAGATCTGGTTCCATGAGTCTCTTCTTGTCTCCTGGTTTTATTGTGAGGCAGCAGCTCCACCTTGTGGTCACAATATTAGGTTCACCTGAATCAGTGCTGCCCCCCCCCCCCAAAAAAAATAAAAAAATCAATCAAACCATTCGTTAATTAATCATCAATCGTTTCCTTTTAATTAAAAACTGAACATCTCTGATCAGGTCAGAGGTCATAATGGCACTTTAACAAACACTTCCTCTTCCAGAGTTCAGATACACTGCGTTAGCCTCATTAGCATCGGTTAGCATTAGCATCTGCAGGAGCCTCCATGCTAACAGCGCAGTTAGCTCCAGGAACAGGAGCCAGGACCCGTGTTCCTTAGTGTTCCACGTGGTATTAACCAGGTAAAATGTCTCAGGGGCTGGATTCCTGCTCCAGGAGAACATCTCTCCTCCTCTTCTTTCCACCATGTTCTCCTCTCTAAGCCTCTTAAAGTTCTCCTCCCTGCTCTCAGCACATCTCACTGCAGAACCTTCTTCAGGAACCTTTCATCTCTACCTCCATCTAGGAACAACTCTGAGAAAACATCAGGGTTCTAGTTTCTTTTTCTTAGACTTTGAATCTTTAGGAACACGGGTCCAGGTTTTTTTCAGATTAAACTGTTTGGCTAACAGTTAGCAGGCTAACAGGTTCCCTCTCCTTCCAGTCTTTATGCTAAGCTAACCCCGGTGCTAGCGTCACACAGACATCAGAGTTTCCCTAAACCCTAAATAAAGTTTAAAAACCGTTTGAACCCTTAAAGCTTTCAGAACAGCCCCAGATCTGAACGTCTACATCTCGTCAGCGTGGCCCGGTTTGGTCGGATCCTGGTTTCCTCGACTCAGAACCAGGACCGAGCTGTTCCCTGATTGGTCGCCTTCCTGGAGTCCTCCACCAGGGTTCTCCCGGGTCTCCGTCAGGTCCTGAACGTCGTCTGGAGGCGACGGGGACGAGTCGGACTCAGCTTCACCAGGAGGGGGCGACTGTGAGGACGAAGGCTCAGTCAGGATGTTCCTGGAGAGAACTGGAGACAGACAGAACCAGGACTCAGACTCTATATGAGCGGATGAACCAGGTGAGAGGGTGATTGTGGACTGACCTCCCATCGGTCTGGAGTCGTCGTCTGAAGACAGGTCGCGTCTGAATGGACTGAAACTCGGCAAAATGATGAGACCCAGAGACACCAGGATGATCTGTGACCGACAAACACAACGTTCACTGGTTCATGTGTGACAGGATGAACGAGTCCGACCTCATCACATGGAGGATCTCCTACCAGTAAACAGGTGCTGGTCTGAGCTCCTTTACTGACGGTCTGTTTGATCAGAGACTGGAGCTGTTGGAGCTGAGCCAGCAGAGACCTGAGAACACACCAGAGTTAAACCAGCCCACAGCGCCCCCTGCAGACCGAGTCCACACATTAACCCTCCACAGACCTGGAACCATGTGTGGTAACGTGGTTCCTGGTTCCTCTCACTGAGGTTTACTGTCATGTGGTTTTCATTGAGCCAATCAGAGAAGATCCAGGAAACATTGTCAGGTCTAATGTGGTCTACAAGGTCCCCCCTCTGACCTGGTTTATTAGGAACCATGAAGAAGAACAAGTGTCCTCATGTTTCTGATGTGACAAATACATGTTTACATTAGTTTAAGGACCAGGAACCAGATATGAGACCAGAACCAGATATGAGACCAGGACCAAGATATGAGACCAGGACCAGATATGAGACCAGGACCAAGATATGAGACCAGGACCAGACATGAGACATTCATTCATCTGGATTTAACTCAGGAACATTAAAACATTAAAACATTTCTCAGGCTCTGGGGCTGAACTGTAGAGTGGGTGAAGGGTTAATGATCAGACTAATGGATGAACTCATGAATCATTAGTATTGATCTTACGTGTTGTGTTTCTCCAGCTGTTCCACCGTCCTCTGCAGCTCTTTGTTCTGAGCCGAACACGCCGCCGCCCTGAGAACACACAAAGACTCACAACAGGCTGTTCGCACACTCAGCTCAGGTCATAAAGAGTCTATTACACACGTCTTCATAAAAATACTCAAAACATCCTGGGAGTCAACAAAGAACCAGAATTATTCTGTTAAACTGCTCCAGTGTGTGAGTCTGTGAGTCCTTCAGAATAAATGTTCCTGTAACAGCTGATCAGGGTCTAATCTGATCCCATTCAGATCAGAACCAGCTGAGTTGTGAGATGTTGGTGGTTTCCTCTCATCAGCTGATGCTCCAACATTTCTACTGGATGAAGGTCAGGACTTTGACTTGTTCCTAAACATTCATCTGGTTCTTCTGGAGAACCACTGGTGTTCTTGGGCTCCTTGTCTTCCTCCATGACCCAGTTTCTCTTCACATTCAGCTCATGGACTCATGTCCTGACATTTTCTTTCAGAGTTCACTGGTAGAATTCACAGTTCATTGGTCCATCAATGATGAGCAGATGCAGCAGAACAGGCCCAAACCAGGACATTAGCGCCCCCATGTGTCATGGAGGGATGAGGTTCTGATGCTGGAATGCAGTGTTGGTTCATCTCCAAACATTTAAACCAAACTATTCTACTCTGGTCTCATCTGTCCACTAAACATCATTTTAGTCTAATATCAGTGTTTGTTTTGTCTTTGTTGACTTTCAGGATGTTTCGAGTCTTATTGTCTGAACCAGACTCCACCAGCAAATAAAATGTTTCTCATGTTTCTCTCTATCTGTGTTTACATGGAGCCCAATGTTCATTTTACCAAACCAATTTAAACTCGTGTGAACGTAGAATGAAGTCAGTAAATGCTCGGTGACATTTCCTCATTTCCAACAACTGGACATAATCACTATTAAAAGATAGAAATACTGACCGGTTTAAAAAGGTCCATCAAACATTAACTGAAGCCCAGAAAGACTGAAGCTGGAAAACCATGAAGACCAGCGACTATAAGACTAAACTCTCTGAATCAAGCTGCTGCTTTAATGATAAAAGAGTAAAAACAATAATAACTACTGTGACTCGACAGAGACGTCCACCTTCCACTGCTCTGTCCCTGGAGGACAGACTGGACTGTTAGCCTAGCCTAGCATCCCTCCATCCCCGGGCCGGTACCTGGTCTCCAGACCATCGATGTACTCCTTCCTCCTCCTCCTGCTGTCCTGAGCCGACTGCTTGTTGCGGATTTTCCTCCGAACTCTCTTCAGGATTCGTTCCTCGGCCTGAGAGAAAAGTCCAGAGTCACTGATCATTGTCTCATTAAAGGGACCAGTTCTACCTGGGACCTGGTCCAGATACCCCCCCTACGGCCGAGTTGTCCTCTAATGTCCATGGTTGTGTCTCTGACTTTCTACTGGATCAGAAACTCTACATCAGAGTCTGTTGATCTGGACCTGATGAACACATGAAGGAGTTAACGGGTTCATCCTGGTCTGAATGAACGTGTCTCTGCTCCCTAACATCTGTCCACACTTTCATTCATTAAACGTCTTCAGGACGAGACATGAGACATGAGACAGAAACAAAGACCAGAGAGTCTGGTTCTCTGTGGACCAGGACCAGGGTTCAGCTCATTTATGGTTAATTATTACTTTACTAATCTCAGACATGGACGATTCACAGACGACTCGTAGACCAGGTCTGAAGCTGAGATCCTCCTCCAGAGTCTCTGACCTTGGTGAGAGGGAGGATGCCGGGCAGAGTCACTCCTTCCTGAACCAGAAGCTTCTGCTCCTCCTCCGTCAGCTCCAGCTGCAACAGTAGAAGAAGAGTGAGTCCTCCAGTCCTCCAGCTCCGGGCTGCACACGCATCCAGAGACCAGATCTCACCAGGTCGGGGTCCAGGCCTGCGGGGGGCGCCACCACGGAGGCCGGGAGCTCGCTGACGACACACGAGTCTGAAAGCAGCAGCTGAGACTTCCACTGGTCTGTGTGTGTGTGTGAGTGTGTGTGTGTGTGAGTGTGTGTGTGTGTGAGTGTGTGTGTGTGTGAGTGTGTGGTGTAGTGGGGTGTGAGTGGTGTGTGAGTGTGGTGGTGGTGTGTGAGTGTGGTAGTTGTGAGTGGTGTGTGTGATGTGTGTGAGTGTGATGTAGTGTGAGTGTGTGTGGTGTGTGTGAGTGTGTGGTGTGAGTGTGTGGTGTGTGTGTGAGTGGTGAGTGTGTGTGTGTGTAGTGTGTGAGTGTGAGTGTGAGTGTGTGGTGTGAGTGTGAGTGTGTGGTGTGTGTGAGGTGTGAGTGTGTGTGGTGTGTAGTGTGTGTGTGGTGGAGTGTGTGTGAGTGTGTGAGTGTGAGTGTGTGTGTGTGAGTGTGTGAGTGTGTGAGTGTGTGTGTGTGTGTGTGGAGGGTGTGAGTGTGAGTGTGTGTGTGTGAGTGTGTGTGTGTGTGTGAGTTGTGTGTGTGTGTGAGTGTGTGTGTGTGTGTGTGTGGTGTGTGTGAGTGTGAGTGTGTTGTGTGTGTGTGTGTGTGTGTGTGTGTGTGTGAGTGTGTGAGTGTGAGTGTGTGTGAGTGTGAGTGTGTGTGAGTGTGTGTGGGGGGGGGGGGGGGGTTAACATTCATTAACATTCGTCCTTTTATTGATGACGTCATAATGAACCAACTCACCGAGCTCTATTGAAATCACGTTCTCTTGTCCAGGCGACGTCTTGGCTCCACCCACTCCACTGATGTCATAGACCACCTGGTAGATGGTGACCGGCTGGGCTGTCGCCATGGTGACGGGGCTCTCTGGGACCGAGCCGTCGTCGGACGGCGTCCCGCTGGGGAAGACCTCGTTAGGATCGACGGCAGCGAGGACGTCCTCAGACTCACTGTCAGCCAGCGTCTGTCCATCACGATCAGCCACTTTATTAGGAACAGCCTGACTCTACTTCCTGTCAAAACTCTGCACCTTTTTTCATTCTGACAAACTGTGTGAACACGTTGGAGCTAAAACCAGACTAGAACCATCAGATCCAGGAGGAACATGTTGAACCAACCTTAGGATGTAAATCTAACCTGGACATTTCTACAGCTGATCCACACCTGAAGCCACCTGTGATGCACCTAATGAAGTGGCCGGTGAGTGTATGTGATGTGTGTGAGACTCACACAGTTGGGGTCCACGGTCCAGTCCTGCAGGGGCTTCTCTGATTGGCTGAAGACGAGCTCGGAGGAGGACAGAGTGTCCAACGTCCAGCTGTCAACAAACAGCTCTCCGCTCTCTGCGTCCATCACCTGGGGACACGAGGACGGTGAGGACAGAGGACAGAGGACAGGGACGGTCCTGAAACACATGCATGAAGCCCCGCCCCTTTCCTCCGACTAGAATCCAGCCACTAATGAATGAACAGCTGGAGACGTCCCAGACGTTAGCCCTGAAATGTCCTCAGTCTGGGACCGGTCCTCACAACTACACAGAGACAGGTTCACACACACACACACACACACACACACACACACACACACACACACACACACACGCCCAGAGTAAAGAGTGAGGACAAACACGGGACAGGACGTCCTGGTAGAGACACGCCCACAACCGGTCCCACAGACAGTTAACCGGAGGGACAGGTAAACGGTCCAGGACGTCAGCTGATCAGTCCTCAGCCAATCACATCCACCAACCAACCAATCAATCAATGAGTCTGACAGGTCACTAATGAGCTGATCCGGAGGCTCTGATTGGCTCCAGGTACCTGATCAATAACCAGGTCATTCTACTGTGTTTGTTTGTTTATGTGGATAAATACACAAACAAACAAACAAACAAACAGATGAATCGGTTTTAATGTGGAACTAGAGCAGACTGAGTTTAACGAGTCTGATACTCACTGATACTAATACTCACTGATATTAATACTCACTGATATTAATACTCACTGATATTAATACTCACTGATATTAATACTCACTGATACTAATACTCACTGATATTAATACTCACTGATATTAATACTCACTGATACTAATACTCACTGATACTAATACTCACTGATACTAATACTCACTGATACTAATACTCACTGATACTAATACTCACTGATACTGATACTCACTGATACTGATACTCACTGATACTAATACTCACTGATACTAATACTCACTGATATTAATACTCACTGATATTAATACTCACTGATACTAATACTCACTGATACTAATACTCACTGATACTAATACTCACTGATACTAATACTCACTGATACTAATACTCACTGATACTGATACTCACTGATACTGATACTCACTGATACTAATACTCACTGATACTAATACTCACTGATATTAATACTCACTGCTGCTGCTGCTGCTGCTGCTGCTGTTTTCGGTTCAGACTCGTTGTTTCTTCATCGTCATCTCACTAACACACATTCATTAAAATCAATTAAGACCAATGATGAGAAATAAACAATAATAAAGACTAATAAACATTAATTAACATTAATTACGAGTCTTACTGAAGATCCTGAGCTCTCGTACCGAGGACAGAGCGGAGCTGGTTTACTTCCGCCTTCTTCTTCTTCTTCTTCTTCTTCTTCTTCTTCTTCTTCTGCTACCGCAGCTCAGTCACTTCTTCCTTTGTTTTAACGGCGGTAGTTAAACCGTCTGAGGTGAATCAGCGCCCCCTGCTGGACTGGAGGGAGGAGATACGGAAATGAAATCGGTCATGAATACGACGATTTTCTATTTTAATTTTGAAGCTGTTTCTGGTTGGTTCATGTTTATTTGAGCTTTTACCACTTTTACAGCCAGAGTAATGAAAAGAAAAAACTCCTTTATTCATTTATTCTATTTTTCTATTTCTTTTTATTTCCATTTTTACTTGTCGTCTGTTTAAATCTGAAGTTAGATAACGTAGAAAATACATACAATAATGTAACAAAGCTAAACGAAACATTATATATATACTTTGTACTGTAAAATGAACCAAAACATGAATGAATGAATTCTATAGACCTGTATTTTATTTATGAGGATCGTCTAATTATTTACTGACTGGTGACTCCATGTGGGTCAGTTTAAGGATTTGTTAAATCTGCAGTTTCTTCCAGAGTTTGAAGTCCAACCTCTGACTTTCAGATATTTGCTGAGACTCTGTGGTTTATGTCCAGCGTGTGATTCTGCTGTTTTTATTGAGTTGAGCAGATAACAGCGTTTATAATCTCACGGTGACAAAAACAGCATCAACACGTCCAGGAACCTGGTTCCAGACGGATGTTTCGAGTCTTCAGAGCAGAGTTCTTCTTCTTCTTCTTCTTCTTCTCCCGTGTTTGTCAGGAGCTTTAAACGTATTTTAACCAGCGAAGAAGAGCTGAGACTGTTTACAACCTTTGACCTCGGACCCGTCAACATAAAACCCACGGGTCCATTTCACAATTTTCTTCTGGAAAGTTTCTGACTTTTGGTTAAAGAGTTCGACATTAACACAGGAAACCAAGAGCTCTGACCTCCAAAATAAGAGCATGTTATCAGCCACACGTTTGTTCTCAGTGAACTTCCTTCCTTCATTCTGATGCTCAACATTAAAATGAGTCATTTTCCACTTATTGGTGCCTGAACGTAAAATGTTTGTTATTCCATTAGTTTCTGAGATTAGAAGCTATTTTATTAATGCAAATGAATCTTTATTTACTTATTAATGTTCACATTGAGTCCTTAGTGAACTGGTGTTGATTTATTCTGGAAAAAGGGAAGAGAGGAGCAGTGTTGTCCTGGTGAACTTTACAGGAACCGGATCAGCTGATCAGGACTGACTCACCACTTCCCGGAGAAACATGTAGAGCAGAGAAACCAGAAACCAGAGACCAGAGACCAGAACCCTGAACCCTGAAGACCTGGAGACCAACTGGAAGGTAAGACACCTATTTATATTATTTAAATTAATATTCAGTTCAACTAACACGCCAGTAAACGCCTTAAAAATAAAAGGCTCCGTTGGACAAAGCTTCTATGTTTTCATTCTTTAAGCACCAGATCTGACTCAGAAGATAAAACCTGAACCAGGTCCAGACCTGATACAAACGGCAGCTCGGGGATTTACTTAGCACTGGTTTTTCCCCAGACTCTGGTCCTGGTCCTGATCCTGGTCCTGGTCCTGGTCCTGGCTGTGCCTCCAGACTCTGGTCCTGGTCCTGATCCTGGTCCTGGTCCTGGTCCTGGCTGTGCCTCCAGACTCTGGTCCTGGTCCTGGTCCTGGTCCTGGTCCTGGTCCTGGTCCTGGTGCCGGTCCTGGTCCTGGTGCCGGTCCTGATCCTGGTCCTGGTCCTGGTCCTGGTCCTGGTCCTGGTCCTGGTGCCGGTCCTGGTCCTGGTGCCGGTCCTGATCCTGGTCCTGGTCCTGGTCCTGGTCCTGGTCCTGGTCCTGGTGCCGGTCCTGGTCCTGGTGCCGGTCCTGATCCTGATCCTGGTCCTGGTCCTGGTCCTGGTCCTGGTCCTGGGTGAAGATGGCGCCCGTGCTGCAGATGAACCGTGCGGACGTCCCGTCTCTGGAGATCAAACTGGGAGCTCTGGCCGTGCTTCTGTCCGTTACTCTGATCTTTGGATTCATCCCGTTCTGCATCATCCGAGGAGCCGGACGCTGCAACGTGGACCCAGGTAGAACCGGACTCTTCACTGGGAGTCATTAGAAACTAGAGAAGCTACTCTGGAGCTAACCAGCTAGCCTCAGCTAACGGAGAAAACACTCAGATGGACTTCTTCTTCTGTCTCCATATGTCATGAACTAATGAACCTGATCTAGTTTTTATCATCTGGCTCCTTTAGAGTCTGTCCTCATGATTCTACATCAGCTATGAACCACATGGAGACTGGACTCATAGAATCTGAACCTTTAGTCTCCATCTAGTGGTCTAATGGTGCCACTACAGATAATACACACAATGCAGCCATCTAGTAGTGAAGGTTAGCTTAGCATTGCTTAGCATTGGAGCCAGATTCACTTTAAGAGGTAAAAACCCAACGTGGAGGAACTTTGGTTCTTTGGTTTGATCCTAATGTCCAGATGGAGACTGGACCTGGTTCTGTTTCACTAGAACCTTTGGAGAACATGTGAGCTCTGTGGTGTTTCTAGAGACTCTGGGTCCAGGTCTGGTCCAGGTCTGGTCCAGGTCCAGGGGTTGATGGATGAGTCTCTGGGTGTGATCAGCTGTTCTCAGGGTTCAGGGTTTGTTTGTGTTTCAGACGTCCGTCGCTTCCTGCTCAGTCTGATCAGCTGTTTTGCTGGAGGAGTTTTTCTGGCTACCTGCCTCCTGGACCTGCTTCCTGATTACCTGCAGGGCATCACCGAGGCCTTCGGCAACGCCGGCATCACGGTGAGACACGCCTCCTCCTCAATCAGCTGGTCTCATGTCTGCTTCTGGTTTTTGTCTGTGACTAGTTGTCGTCATATCCTGCCTCAGGGAGGAGCGTTAGCGGCTAATGTAGCGGCTAATGTAGCAGCTAATGTAGCGGCTAATGTAGCAGGTGGAGACGTACATTGAGAATGGAAACATGTTGGATTCTGGGTAATGAAGTTTATTCCTCCTCCTCCAGCTCCACTTCCCTCTCCCAGAGTTCATCATGGCGATGGGTTTCTTCCTGGTTCTGGTTCTGGAGCAGATCGTTCTGGCCTTCAGGGAACAGTCCTCCTCCTCCTCCTCCTCCTCCTCCTCCTCCTCCTCCTCTCAGGGGGAGGAGCGCCGTGCCCTCCTGGCAGACTCCTCTGGCCCCGCCCCCATGGAGACGGAGTCGGTCCTGAGGGCCCTGGTCCTGGTCCTGTCTCTGTCGGTCCACTCTGTGTTTGAGGGTTTGGCCGTGGGCCTCCTGGAGGAGGGGGAGGAGGTGCTGGAGATGGTGCTGGCCCTGGTGATCCATAAGAGCGTGGTGGCCTTCAGCCTCTCCTTCCAGCTGATCCGAGGCCGCCTGCGCCGCTCGGTGGTGGCCGCGTGTCTGCTGGCCTTCGCCGCCATGTCTCCCCTGGGCGTCGGGGTGGGCGTGGCCCTGATGGCGAGCAAGGCGTCGCCACGGTTACGGCTGGCGCGGTCCACGCTGGAGGGGCTGGCGGTGGGGACCTTCTTCTACGTCACCTTCATGGAGATCCTCCCCCACGAGCTGTCCTCCCCCCGGGGCCGCCGCATCCCCAAGATGGCGGCGCTGCTCGGGGGCTTCACCACGGTGACCGGCGTGCTCTTCATCAGGCTGTAACCACGGCGACACAAGCAGAGTCTGGATGAACTCTGGTGTCATTAAGAAGCTGAAGTTACTGAAACGACTCCTCATGTTCTTCTCTGGTGTAAACTCATCTGTACCAGGGTCCATTCAGTTTCTCTTTGTTTCTAGAAGTCGTTTTGAGACGTTTTCCTCTGTGACTACAATGAATTTATTTTTCTAATGAAAACTGTTTTTTTTTTTTAAACTACATTAAACTTCTGAAAATGTTTTGTACGATTTATTGATGACTTCCTGTTCGCTCCTTCTAAATAAAGGTTTTAATGATTGGAGTTTGGAATAAAATATAAAGATGATTTAGTGTCAGACTCTTTTTATTATTTCAACCGAGAAAGGATTTAAATTTGAAAAAGTTCAAATAATGAGGAACGTCACAGTTCTTCCTCCTCCTCCTCCTCCTCTTCCTCCTCCTCCTGCAGTACCTGATCTTCGCCACCAGGTGTCGCCCTGCTACTCCCGCTCTCATCGACCATAGCTGCTCCATATTTGACAGGATGTAAAAAAACCCAAAAAACAAAAACTAAAAGACCGAGCAGCGCCCTGTTACCATAGAAACCAGCCCCCACCTCCACCTGCGCTTCACCCGCTTCATTCTTATTTTTATTGCTCTTATTAAAAGTCACGTTCACGTTCCGGTTCCACACGGAAGAGCTCACGGTTTCATTCTTGACATTATATTTCGACTTTTTTTTTCTCGCGCACGATGAAAAGCTTAATATATCCACAGTATAACTGCAAAAATAACCACAATACAATTGTATATTGTTAAATATGATTAATTAAGCCCTTCTCTGTGGCACCGCCGGTTACAATGTTTATTCTCGCAGATCATGATGAAAAGAAAACCTACCGCCTCTCATGTTTTTCATGGGTGGCCCTAATATTCTTCCGTACTTACGTAATTATGAATTATTATTTAAGCTCTAATGCTCTTTTATTTTACTCTCGACATTTCGACCTTTTCCCGAAGTGCATGATGAAAAAAGATGCCATGCAACAGTCCCGTATAATTTATATCCGCACCCTGAAAACATTATATTCTTCATTATTATTAATTATTAATTAAGCCCTAATACTCTTTGTTATGGTGCCGCCGGTTTTAAGGTCGACTTTTTTCACGACATTATATTTATATTTTTTTGTCTCGAAGTGCATGATGAATCCAAATGTACCTTCTCATTTTAATCACAGACGTGAATGGGCCCGGACACTCTGTGGTAGTTTGAAGCTTCTGTGTGGAAGTTAAACTGGTCCCGGGGATTCGTGCGGAGTGAGAGCTCTTCGCGGCGCCGCCCCTCTGTGATGTTCCACTACGTCATGGCGTCCCGTCCGTAGATATGATGAACACGGTCCCGTCCGCTCCGTGAAGATGTCTGCGACGGCTTCAGGCGGCTGTGGACCCGGACCCGGACCCACCCCGGGATCCGGGTCCGGGGCCTCAAACCCCCGCAAGTTCAGCGAGAAGATAGCGCTGCACACGCAGCGGCAGGCCGAGGAGACGGCCGCCTTCCAGGAGGTCATGATGGACATCACTTCGACCAGGGTGAGTCTGAGACGGAGGCAGGAGGAGGAGGCTGCCCGGAGGAAGAGAGGCCTCGCCCGGGCTTGTCAGGCTCCGACGTAACGGGGTCATGTTGGCCGTACGGGGGGTCCCGCTCAGGTCACGGGCCTTTCGGGTCGGTACCGGGTTAACGGGGCTGTGAGCGGAGTTTGTTGGATGTGTTGTTGTCCGTTTCCGACACGTCGTTAGCAGCGTTAGCTCCGAAGCTAACTTGTTTACTATGTTACGTCGCGAAGAGAGTTCCGCCGAACTCCATTAAAAAAACAGCCGATTTAAGGATTCTCTGCCGAACACCTCATTTACATTAAAGCAGAGCAACATCAATATATGTTTTATTTAATTCACAATATTCTGGTAAATTCGTCTTACACTAACTACACCAACTCCTGCAATGAAATCCAGGGACGATATAAAAATGAGTTAAATGTCATCAGGATGAGAACAGGGACGATCTATTTTAACATATTTAGTCACATTTATAATTTATATTTAAACTTCCATGTCTCTAATGTGAAGTTGTGCCGTAATAACCGCTGTTCTTCCTGTAGAGGACGCTGTGTCCAGTTCCTGTCACTTCCAAGTTCACTTCATTGGCTCGAAAATTCATAAAATTAGTTGTTTTATTTATTTATTAATATAATATTAATGTTAACATATAAATGACAGTGATCACAGCAACAGTAATAATATTAACATTATAATTATTATTATTGTTGTTATATATAATACTATTATTAATACTGCTAATAATAATAAATGCAATAATAACATTAATAATAAAGCTGTGGAAACTTCTCTCATCAAATATTTAACAAACTGTTTCTTTCCCTGTGACGTGTGAGATTTGTTCAGTCATAACTTCCCAGTGAAGAGTCTCCTGGTTCCGTCCACAGGTCCAGACCCGACCACCAGGTTTCAGGGTAAAAACCAGGACTTTGTCTTCCTGAATATGCTTCTTCACCATATTCAGTCATATTCTGACAAACTTATTGTATTTTTGAGGAAACACGATGGAACAATGTTTCATTTTTCCTCTAAACACAAATATCTGGGATATGAGGACAGATTTTATTCAGTTTTACTGTATTGATATAAGTTCACGTCATTTATACTGGACCAGTTTCAGTCTGGTATCGGTTGCATGATGCTGTGTCTGACACGACGCCGGCGCTTAAAGAATGAAAACATACAAACTTTGTCCAAAAGCTTTTTATTTTTAAGGCGTTTTGTGACGTGTAAGTTGAACAGTGGTTGTGTGGGTTTTACTCCGGTTTGCTCCACCATGCAATGTCCTTCATTCCTCATAATCACCATAGTCATCTAGTCACCATAGTCCACATAGTCCCCATTAGTTACCTGTCATGCATAGTTCCACCGTCATATCTATATCGACCAGTTTCAGTCTGGTCCCGGTGCATGATGCTGTGTCTGACACGACGCCGGCGCTTAAAGAATCAAAACATACAAACTTTGTCCAAAAGCTTTTTATTTTTAAGGCGTTTTGTGACGTGTAAGTTGAACAGTGGTTGTGTGGGTTTGACTCCGGTTTGCTCCATCATAGTCCCCCATAGTCCACCATAGTCCCCCATAGTCCCCCATAGTCCACCATAGTCCACCATAGTCCACCATAGTCCCCCATAGTCCCCATAGTCCACCATAGTCCACCATAGTCCACCATAGTCCATCATAGTCCACCATAGTCCCCCATAGTCCACCATAGTCCACCATAGTCCACCATAGTCCCCCATAGTCCACCATAGTCCACCATAGTCCACCATAGTCCATCATAGTCCATCATAGTCCACCGCTCGTTAAGCTCGTTACGCTCGTTACGCTGATCGGCGACACTAAATTGACCGTAGGTGTGAGTGTGAGTGGTTGTGTGAGTGTGAGTGTGAGTGGTTGTGTGAGTGGTTGTGTGAGTGTGTGTGTGAGTGGTTGTGTGAGTGTGTGAGTGTGTGTGTGAGTGGTTGTGTGAGTGTGAGTGTGAGTGTGAGTGTGAGTGGTTGTGTGAGTGGTTGTGTGAGTGTGAGTGTGAGTGGTTGTGTGAGTGTGAGTGTGAGTGGTTGTGTGAGTGTGAGTGTGAGTGGTTGTGTGAGTGTGAGTGTGAGTGTGAGTGTGAGTGTGAGTGTGAGTGGTTGTGTGAGTGTGAGTGTGAGTGGTTGTGTGAGTGTGAGTGTGAGTGTGAGTGGTTGTGTGAGTGGTTGTGTGAGTGGTTGTGTGAGTGGTTGTGTGAGTGGTTGTGTGAGTGTGAGTGGTTGTGTGAGTGGTTGTGTTCCCGTTAGAGATGGACCCAGGTGGAGATGAGCTGTAGCAGAAGATGAGAGAAATACAACTACGAGTAAGAATGAATCCTGATCTTAATGAACCAGTGTCGTGGGGTCTGTCAGGCATCACAGACGCTACATCTCTGGTCCTTTAATAAAATGCTATGCTCATGCTAATGCTAATGCTATGTGTGGTCAGATGTTGGATCTAATTCCAGGTGTTTCCTCCTTGTTGCATCTTTAGAGGTGAAGTCCAGACAAACTTTAGACAAACGTTTGGTCTCAGACGTGTTAAAGCTTCACTTCCATCCATGCAGCTATAGAGCTAAGGAGGCTAAGCTAATTAAACACTCACTGGCACCAGATCAGTCTGGATACTGCCGTTAGCATCAGCACCGTTAGCATCAGCACCGTTAGCATCGTGGTCCCAGTATCAGGACCAGTCCCTGGTCCGTTCTTTAAAAACAATACATTTCTTATTAATAGTGTCAGTGTCGTCTGGGTTCATGTCTGTTTGCTCTCTAGTCCTGGTTCTAGTCCTGGTTCTAGTCCTGGTTCTAGTCCTGGTCTAGTCCCCGTTCTAGTCCTGGGTCTAGACCCCGTTCTAGTCCTGGTTCTAGTCCTGGGTCTAGTCCTGGTTCTAGTCCTGGTCTAGTCCCCGTTCTAGTCCTGGGTCTAGTCCCCGTTCTAGTCCTGGTTCTAGTCCTGGTTCTAGTCCTGGGTCTAGTCCTGGTTCTAGTCCTGGTCTAGTCCCCGTTCTAGTCCTGGGTCTAGTCCCGGTTCTAGTCCTGGGTCCAGTCCTGGTTCTAGTCCTGGTTCTAGTCCTGGTTCTAGTCCTGGGTCTAGTCCTGGGTCCAGTCCTGGGTCCAGTCCTGGTTCCAGTCCTGGATCTAGTCCTGGTTCTAGTCCTGGGCCTAGTCCTGGGTCCAGTCCTGGGTCCAGTCCTGGTTCTAGTCCTGGGCTTAGTCCTGGATCTAGTCCTGGATCTAGTCCTGGTTCTAGTCCTGGATCTAGTCCTGGGCCTAGTCCTGGGCCTAGTCCTGGGCCTAGTCCTGGTTCTAGTCCTGGTTCTAGTCCTGGGTTTAGTCCTGAGTTTAGTCCTGGTTCTAGTCCTGGGTCTAGTCCTGGGTCTAGTCCTGGGTTTAGTCCTGGTTCTAGTCCCCGTTCTAGTCCTGGGTCTAGTCCTGGGTCTAGTCCTGGGTTTAGTCCTGGTTCTAGTCCCCGTTCTAGTCCTGGTTCTAGTCCTGGGTCTAGTCCTGGTTCTAGTCCTGGTCTAGTCCTGGTTCTAGTCCTGGTTCTAGTCCTGGGTCTAGTCCTGGTTCTAGTCCTGGTCTAGTCCCCGTTCTAGTCCTGGTTCTAGTCCTGGTCTAGTCCCCGTTCTAGTCCCGGGTCTAGTCCCGGTTCTAGTCCTGGGTCCAGTCCTGGGTCCAGTCCTGGTTCTAGTCCTGGTTCTAGTCCTGGGTCTAGTCCTGGTTCTAGTCCTGGGTCCAGTCCTGGTTCTAGTCCTGGGTCTAGTCCTGGTTCTAGTCCTGGGCCTAGTCCTGGGCCTAGTCCTGGGCCTAGTCCTGGGTCTAGTCCTGGTTCTAGTCCTGGTTCTAGTCCTGGGTCTAGTCCTGGGTCTAGTCCTGGGTCTAGTCCTGGGTCTAGTCCCCGGTCTAGTCCCGGGTCTAGTCCTGGGTTTAGTCCTGGTTCTAGTCCTGGTTCTAGTCCTGGTTCTAGTCCTGGGTTTAGTCCTGGTTCTAGTCCTGGGTCTAGTCCTGGGTCTAGTCCTGGGTCTAGTCCCCGTTCTAGTCCTGGGTCTAGTCCTGGGTCTAGTCCCCGTTCTAGTCCTGGGTCTAGTCCTGGTCTAGTCCCCGTTCTAGTCCTGGGTCTAGTCCTGGGTCCAGTCCTGGCCTCAGTGTTGTGTTGGGTCCATTTCTCCGGATCGACCAGAGGACACGTTAGGGACAGAAGTTGTCTCCGTGATAAACTCGTAGTGTCTCCGGGCCGCGGCCCAGATCGGACCGTGGGCGGGTCACTTTGGGCCCGCGGGCCGTATGTTTGACCCCTGTGTGCTGGTAGCGAAGCAACAAGGCTTCTCTTTGCTCCGTGTTTCCTTTGACTCAGAGGACAATCTGTCTCACGGAGACATGGATCCAGGAAACTCAAACACCGTCCCTTCAAAATAAAAGCACACGCAGCTTTATGGCGGGAACACAAAGAACGAGGAGCGTAAACGTAACGTTCCACATCCAGAGGCTTTTACTGAAGCGAAGCCGTTATCGACCCCGTGTAGAAACAACGTGTTCATCGCTGGTTTCATGTGAGAAACAGAAACGGTTTCTGAAGATAAAGGACGCTGGTCTCTGCTGAGACACACGTCCGTCTTATCTTCCCGCCTCATCTCGTTGGCGTCGGCGTCTTCGCTGTGAACCACATCGATCCGTTCCAGTTCCTCTGGTTTCAGTCTCTGACCTCACGTCTTCGCGTCGTCACACGATGTGAATGACGAGATGTGACGTAATGATTCTTCTTCTTTCGTTTTATCTCCGTTGGCCACGAACCTTTAGGTGCGTTAGCGCCACCTTCTGGACGGATGTAAAGATTTGGCAGGAAAAGGATGGATGAGGGGAACGTGTTTAGCATGAAGGCTACATGCTAACGACTGGAGCTAATTAGCATCAGCCTGTGTTTTCAGCCGTCACTGTTTTTTAACTAAAGCGAGAAACAACATTTCTGATCAAAGTTGATATTCGTCATGTTTTTGATTTATTCATGTTCATGTGCTGCTTGTTCTTCACACGTTCTGATAAAGAGTCAAATGTTCTGCTTCAGTTTATATCTTTATTTAAATCACCAACAGGAATCTGGTGTTTTCTTTTTAACTGAGAAATGTTGAGAACAATATAAATAGTGTTGCTGCCTGGTCATGATGTTCCCACACACTCATTGGTTCATTTGACTGAATGAATGAATGAATCAGGTTTAATTAGTTGATCTGAGTCTGAGAACATTTAACCCGTTAGCCTGTTAGCTAACAGTAGCTCTTGCTAGCTAATAAATGAGGATCTTCAGTCATTGAACGGGAGCAAACGCAGCAGAGACTCAGATCAGGATCATGAATCCAGACGATTTAACTCACTTTCTTCTTTTTGTCTTGAACCATAAAACCAGGTCGTGTTGATCTAACGTTCCTCCTCTAAACAGTGACACATTTTCTCCTCGTTGATTTAATCTTTAACCTTTTAACCAGATGATTCTCAGTCTGACGTTAAATCTGAACCATGAGAGACCTGAACCCTCTGAGTCCAGAGTCTGTTTCACCTCGGTCCTGGTTCGGTTTCATTCTTTGTGTGAACACGTTGGAGCTAAAACCAGATAAAAACATCAGATCCAGGAGGAACCAGTTAGAAAACCACAAACATGTTGAACCAAACATTTCTAGAACTTAGAATGTAAATCTAACCTGGACATTTCTAAAGCTGTTTGCTAGCCATTGCTAGCTCTCTCCTCCTGCTAGCTCCTCCTGCTAGCTCTCTCCTCCTGCTAGCTCTCTCCTCCTGCTAGCTCTCTCCTCCTGCTAGCGCTCTCCTCCTGCTAGCGCTCTCCTCCTGCTAGCTCTCTCCTCCTGCTAGCTCCCTCCTCCTGCTAGCTCTCTCCTCCTGCTAGCTCCTCTTGCTAGCTCTCTCCTCCTGCTAGCTCCCTCCTCCTGCTAGCTCTCTCCTCCTGCTAGCTCCTCTTGCTAGCTCTCTCCTCTTGCTAGCTCTCTCCTCCTGCTAGCTCCCTCCTCCTGCTAGCTCTCTCCTCTTGCTAGCTCTCTCCTCCTGCTAGCTCCCTCCTCCTGCTAGCTCTCTCCTCTTGCTAGCTCTCTCCTCCTGCTAGCTCTCTCCTCCTGCTAGCTCTCTCCTCCTGCTAGCTCTCTCCTCTTGCTAGCTCTCTCCTCCTGCTAGCTCTCTCCTCCTGCTAGCTCTCTCCTCCGTGAACCAAACATGACGACAATATTCAGGAAAAAGCCTCAGTTATCCTCTCTGGTTCTGTTAGATGTTTAAATGTTTTAAACTTTTATAACGGATTATTGTAAAATGCAGACGTTAGTTTCCGTGCGTCCAACAGACGGATTCTAGGAAGGAGTCAGTGAACGCAACTCAGAGGAAAAAACAGTTCCCATTTATTCTACTGATTCATGTTCAGTGACCGTAGGAGAATCCATTACTGATCTCAGCTGTGTGACAGGTGCATGCTGGCTGGTTAACTGACTGACTGACTGACTGGTTAATTAATTGATTAATTGACTGACTGGTTCATTAATTGACTGACTGGTTAATTAATTGATTAATTGACTGACTGGTTAATTAATTGACTGCCTGGTTAATTAATTGACTGACTGGTTAATTAATTGATTAATTGACTGCCTGGTTAATTAATTGACTGACTGTTATATTGACTGACTGGTTATTATGATTAATTGACTGACTTAAGCTGACTGGTTAATTAATTGATTAATTGACTGCCTGGTTAATTAATTGACTGACCATTATGACTGACGTATTATTGATTAATTGACTATGACTGAGTTAATTAATTGAATGACTGTTATAATTGATGCTGGCGTTAATTAATATTGACTGCTGGTTAATAATTATGAGTTAATTAATTGACTGACTGGTTATATTGATATTGACTGATGTAATTAATTGACTGCCTGGTTAATTAATTGATATTGATAGATGTGTAATTAATTGACTGCCTGGTTAATTAATTGACTGCCTGGTTAATTAATTGATTAATTGACTGCCTGGTTAATTAATTGACTGCCTGGTTAATTAATTGATTAATTGACTGCCTGGTTAATTAATTGACTGACTGGTTAATTAATTGATTAATTGACTGGCTGGTGTCTTGTCTCGGCAGCTCCAGGCTCAGAAGCTCCGTCTCGCCCGGAGTCAGGGTCCGTACTACGGCGGCTCTTTACCCAACGTCAACCAGATCGGCAGGAACCCTCAGGACTTCCAGGTGACCCACACATCATGAGACTAGAACCAGAACCAGAACCTGAACACATCAGGTTTCTGATCAGAATCACTAGATGAATAATAATGAAGCTGGAGGTTCTGTCCCAACAATAATAATAATTACAATCCAGGACGTGTTTAGGAACCATCACATTAATTGTGGGTGTGGTTTTAATTGTGGGTGTGGTTTTAATTGTGGGTGTGGTTTTAATCGTGGGTGTGGTTCTGCTCCTCAGGGCTCCTTCTCCTCCACCCTGGAGTCCAGCCGCTCCACCCGCCACCACGGGCTGGTGGAGCGGGTCCAGAGAGACCGACGCTTCATCTCCCCGATGCGTCCGTACCGCAACCGCCAAGTATCCTTCAGAGCCGGCTGAGCCTAGACCCGGTCCTCTGTGTCCTCCTCTGTGTCCTCTGTGTCCTCCATGTCCATTCTGTCCTCCCTGTCCTCCCTGTCCTCCCTGTCCTCCTCCCTGTCCTCCCTGTCCTCCCTGTCCTCCTCCTTGTCCTCCCTGTCCTCCCTGTCCTCCCTGTCCTCCTCCATGTCCTCCTCCCTGTCCTCCCTGTCCTCCTCCCTGTCCTCCCTGTCCTCCCTGTCCTCCCTGTCCTCCTCCATGTCCTCCTCCCTGTCTTCCCTGTCTTCCCTGTCTTCCCTGTCCTCCCTGTCCTTCCTGTCCTCCGTGTGAGGACTGAGTGGATCCTGTGGCTGATGATGTCACTTCCTGTGGAGGTTCCTCTGCAGAGACCAGGTGATGAACATGTAAACATGCAGGTTTAACATGAAGGTCTATGGAGACAGACTGTGGAGCCTCTAGTGGACGACGGAGGAACAACATTGACACACAATAAACAAACTAAATATCCACTTTCCTCTTTCTATGGATCAGAAACTCTTTATCCAAAGACCTGATGAACACATGAAGGAGTTAACGGGTTCATCCTGGTCTGAATGAACGTGTCTCTGCTCCCTAACATCTGTCCACACTTTGATTCATTAAACGTCTTCAGGACGAGACAAGAGACAAGAGACAGAAACAAAGACCAGAGAGTCTGGTTCTCTGTGGACCAGGTTCAGGCTCTGTGACTCCAAGACTCCATGATTCTGTGACTCCATGACTCCATGACTCAATGACTCTGTGACTCTGTGACTCCCTGACTCTGTGACTCCAAGACTCCATGATTCTGTGACTCCATGACTCCATGACTCCAAGACTCCATGATTCTGTGACTCCATGACTCCATGACTCCATGACTCCAAGACTCCATGATTCTGTGACTCCATGACTCCATGACTCCATGACTCTGTGACTCCATGACTCCATGATTCTGTGACTTCATAAAAGGTTGATCCTTTCTTTAACCAGCTGATCCTCAGGTGGATAACTCCCTGTATAACTCCGCCTACCTGTCGCCGCCTCCTGACCCCAGCTGGAGAAGGTACCACCTCCACCCTCTCATCCTCTCCACCTGCTCTGACCTGAAGCCTCCTCCTCCTCCTCCTCCTCCTCCTCCTCCTCCTGTAAAATAATAAAACACATCCTGGATGTGAGCAGCACATCTGTTTATTTACACCCGGCCTGAAGGAAAGGGAGGAGATGGAGGAGGAACCAGGAGGAACCAGGAGGCTCCAGGTCCAGGTTTCCTGGGCTCAGATACACTAACTCCTCCTCTGGCTCCTCCTCCTGACTCTGGGCTTCTCCTCTTTTCCTTCCACTCCTTTTCTTTGCTTGAATAAATTCCCACTAACGAGACAAAGCTTCATCTGTCCCTCAGAGACAGAGACAATGGAGCAGCAGCGCCACCATGTGGTCAGAACAATATGGCAGCAGCTCCTGTCTCTAATGGGGGGGGGGGGGGGGGGGGCATTAATCCCCCGACACTGGACCTGCCGCCATCTTTATTCTGCTTCTTCTGGCTAGAGTTAACTTCCCGCGCTCGTCTTCTTCTTCTTCTTCTTCTTCTTCTTCTTCTTCTTCGTCTTCTTCTTCTTCTTCTTCGTCTTCTTCTTCTTCTTCTTCTTCGTCTTCTTCTTCTTCTTCTTCTTCTTCTTCTTCTTCTTCGTCTTCGTTCATCGGAGCTAAAATAACTTGTTGTTCTTGTCGATCATATAAAAAGGAATTGGTCTGGAAACTTCCCTGGAGATAAAAGCCAGTTGTTCCGTCTCCCCACCACCGCCCTCAACAGGTGAATCCTCCTCCTCCTCCTGCTCCTCCTTCTCCTCCTCCTCCTCCTCCTCCTCCTCCTCATCCTCTCTTCCTCCTCTCTTCCTCCTCCTCTCTTCCTCCTCTTCCTCCTCCTCCTCCTCATCCTCCTCTCTTCCTCTCTCCTCCTCTCCTCCTCTCCTCCTCCTCCTCTCTCCTCCTCCTCCTCTCTCCTCCTCCTCTCTCTCTCTCCTCCTCCTCCTCCTCTCTCCTCCTCTCCTCCTCCTCCTCCTCCCTCCTCCCCCCTCCTCTCTCCTCCTCCTCCTCATCCTCCTCTCCTCCTCTCTTCCTCCTCTTCCTCCTCTTCCTCCTCCTCCTCCTGCTCCTCTCTTCCTCCTCCTACTCCTCTCTTCCTTCTCCTCCTCCTCCTCATCCTCCTCATCCTCCTCCTCCTCTCTTCCTCCTCTTCCTCCTCCTCCTCCTGCTCCTCTCTTCCTCCTCCTCCTCCTCTCTTCCTCCTCCTCTCTTCCTTCTCCTCCTCCTCCTCATCCTCCTCCTCTCCTCCTTCCTTCCTCCTTCCTCCCCCTCCTCCTCTCCTCCTCCTCCTCCTCCTCCTCCCCTCCTCTCCTCCTTCCTCTCTTCCTCCCTTCCCTCCTCCTCCTCCTGCTCCTCTCTTCCTCCTCCTCCTCCTCTCTTCCTCCTCCTCTCTTCCTTCTCCTCCTCCTCCTCATCCTCCTCCTCCTCTCTTCCTCCTCTCCTCCTCCTCCTCTCCTCCTCTTCCTCCTCCTCCTCCTGCTCCTCCTCCAGGTTCCTGGTGAATCCAGATTGCACCTCCTCTCTCCTCGTTTACAGTGAGGTCGTATTTTTCTGACTGAAGGAGATTTTGTTTTGTGCTTTGACGTCTTTGTAGTTTCTGAATGTTTAAATATTAATATTAACTCCTCCCCCTTCCACCCCCCCTCCCCCCCAGGACCAACTCTGACTCCGCCCTCCACACCAGCGTAATGAACCCGCCCACAGGAGACCCCTTCAGCACGGGAGGACCCACCCTCACCCCCCAGGCCTCCAGACGCTCTGGTGAGAGAATCAAGCACATCCCAGGCTCCCACACCTCCTTCCTCCTTCCTCCTCCCTCCTTCCTCCTTCCTCCTCCCTCCTTCCTCCCTCCTTCCTTCCTCCTTCCTTCCTCCTTCCTTCCTCCTTCCTTCCTCCACTCTCTCCTTCCTTCCTCCTTCCTTCCTCCTTCCTCCCTCCTTCCTCCTTCCTCCTCCCTCCTTCCTTCCTCCTTCCTTCCTCCACTCTCTCCTTCCTTCCTCCTTCCTTCCTCCTTCCTTCCTCCTTCCTCCTTCCTCCTTCCTCCTTCCTCCTTCCTTCCTCCTTCCTTCCTCCTTCCTTCCTCCACTCTCTCCTTCCTTCCTCCTTCCTTCCTCCTTCCTTCCTCCACTCTCTCCTTCCTTCCTCCACTCTCTCCTTCCTTCCTCCTTCCTTCCCCCTTTCCTTTCCTTCTGTCCTCCTCATGGACGGACTCATGGACAGATTAATGGACAGACTGGTGGACAGACTCATGGACAGACTCATGGACAGATTAATGGACAGACTGGTGGACAGACTCATGGACAGACTCATGGACAGATTAATGGACAGACTCATGGACAGACTCATGGACAGATTAATGGACAGACTCATGGACAGACTCATGGACAGATTAATGGACAGACTGGTGGACAGACTCATGGACAGACTCATGGACAGATTAATGGACAGACTCATGGACAGACTCATGGACAGATTAATGGACAGACTGGTGGACAGACTGGTGGACAGACTCATGGACAGACTCATGGACAGATTAATGGACAGACTGGTGGACAGACTCATGGACAGACTCATGGACAGATTAATGGACAGACTCATGGACAGACTCATGGACAGACTCATGGACAGATTAATGGACAGACTCATGGACAGACTCATGGACAGATTAATGGACAGACTGGTGGACAGATTAATGGACAGACTCATGGACAGATTAATGGACAGACTCATGGACAGACTCATGGACAGACTCATGGACAGATTAATGGACAGACTGGTGGACAGATTAATGGACAGACTCATGGACAGATTAATGGACAGACTGGTGGACAGATTAATGGACAGACTCATGGACAGATTAATGGACAGACTGGTGGACAGATTAATGGACAGACTCATGGACAGATTAATGGACAGACTGGTGGACAGATTAATGGACAGACTCATGGACAGATTAATGGACAGACTGGTGGACAGACTGGTGGACAGACTGGTGGACAGACTGGTGGAGGACAGTGTTGACGTCCTCCTGGTTTTATTTCCTGTCAGTGAGTCTTTGTCTCTGTGTCTCTGCAGGTCAGAGCGTGGGAGTCGGCCAGCTCTGGTCACATTTCACCTGTGGGGGGGGGGGGGGCGGTGGTGGGGGGCTCTCTTCCTTTCGCTTCTCTCCTCTTTTCCTCAGTGTTTCCGTTCCGTCTCCCTTCCCACTTTCAACCTGGACTGTTTGGACGGGTGCATACTCCTCAAACCTCTGGCATCCTATCGACCTGCTTTTCTCTCTTTTTCTTTTTTTTTTCTTCTATCTCTTCTTTTTATTTATTCTTTCTTTTTTTTGTCCTTATTCTTGATCATTATCTCTTGTTTACTTATCTATTTTTATAGATTTTTTCTTATTTTATTATTAAATTTAATATTATATTACTTCTTCATTCATTATTACCAGTATACCCCAATTATTACTTACGATGATATCATTAATCCAATATAATCTTTCTTATCTTTTACTTCTATTCATTTATCTACTTATTCTTATTTTCATTCTTATTCCTATTATCTTTTATCTATTATTTATATTTTATTGTCTTATATCATTATTATCATATAGTTATGAAATATTAAATTATTTTATATGATTACATTATTATTATTATTATATATAAATTAATGTTATATATTAGGTATGGTTATTAAATTATATTAATTATTGTATCAATTACATTATTATTATAAATTATATGTACGTTATTATAATGTTATTATTATTTATTATACTTATGTAGTTTTTTCTTGTTTTATTATTAGATAATATAAATTATTATTAATTAGTATTGTTATTTTATTATCATTTATTTTTTTATTATTTTATTATTAATTTATATGATTATTATCATTATTATATTATTATTTTATTATTATTATTATATTATTATGTTATTATTATTATTGTATATTATTATTTATTATTATTTTATTATTATTATTATTATTATTATTATATTATTATTATTATTATTATTTTATTATTATTATCATTATTTTATTATTATTATTATTATTATTATTATATTATTATTATTATCATTATTATATTATTATTTATATTATTATTATTATATTATTATTGTATTATTATTATTGTATTATTATTATTAATTATTGTCGTTATTATTGTTATTATTATTATTATTATTATTATTATTATTATTATTATTATTATTATTATTTATTATCATTATTATCATTATTATTGTTATTATTATTATTATATTATTATGTTATTATTATTATTGTTATTATTATTATTATGTTATTATTAGGTTATTATTATTATAATTATAATTATAATTATTATTATTGTTATTATTATTATTATTATTGTTTTTATTATTATTGTTTTTATTATATTATTATTATTATTATTGTTTTTATCACCACTTTATTTCAGTGTCTTTCTGTTTTATTCTGTTACAGTTTTTAAGTCAGACACAGTTGAGCTTGTGTTAAAGTTTAAGGTTTAAGGAAAAGAAGAGACTCACGTTTCTGTGAGAAACTACTTGAACTGATTTCTGTTTTTTCTGGTTTTCCCGTCTCAGCTGCCTTTACTGTCGTCGCGGCCGAAGTCGTGTGAGGTTCCTGGAATCAAGTAAGAACCAAACTGCGTGACATCCTGATTCGTACATGTCCAGCATCGTCCTCCATCCAGAGACACTGTTTGACGCGTCTGTGTTGCCTCAGTGTCTTTACGTCTCCGGAGCAGCCGTCCATGCCGACCCACGGCGTCCCCACCGGCCTGAACACCGGCGGCTCGCTGCCCGACCTGTCCAGCCTGCACTTCCCCTCGCCGCTGCCCACGCCGCTGGACCAGGACGAGCCCGGCTACCCAGGATCCTCTCTGAGCGGCGGCAGCAGCACCGGGAACCTGGCCTCCACCCTCACCCAGCTGGGCATCAACACCGCCTCCGCCCACGGCCCGGGGGGCAACGGCAGCTTCAACCATCCCACACCAGGTACGGTGCAGGCTAACGATGCTAACAGTGCTCATGCCAGTGAGTTTTTAATTAGCTTAGCCTCCTTAGCTCTATTACTGGGACAGTGCTACATGTTTTTCTCCTGCATTGAACCTCCAGTCGTTCCCCTTCACCTGGCTCTGCTGCGTGAATGTGTCTCTGACTATAAAAGCGCTTTGAGAAGAAATAGGTAGAAATGATCTATATGAAATCAAGACCATTCACCAATGAGGAAGGAAGTAAAGAAGGAAATGAAGGAAGTTATCAAAAGAAATTACTGCGTCCAAAATAAAAATAAATAGCTGCTGCACATATGTAGCATGTGGCCTTGGTGGTTGTTAGCTTAGCATTGCTATGTAGCATGTAGCCGTGGCGGTTGTTAGCTTAGCATTGATATGTAGCATGTAGCCTTGGTGGCTGTTAGCTTAGCATTGATATGTAGCATGTAGCCTTGGTGGCTGTCAGCTTAGCATTGCTATGTAGCAAGTAGCCTTGGTGGCTGTTAGCTTAGCATTGCAATGTAGCATGTAGCCTTGGTGGCTGGTAGCCTAGCATTGCTATGTAGCATGTAGCCTTGGTGGCTGTTAGCTTAGCATTGCTATGTAGCATGTAGCCTTGGTGGCTGGTAGCTTAGCATTGATATGTAGCATGTAGCCTTGGTGACTGTTAGCTTAGCATTGCTATGTAGCATGTAGCCTTGGCGGCTGGTAGCATTGCAATGTAGCATGTAGCCTTGGTGGCTGGTAGCCTAGCATTGCTATGTAGCATGTAGCCTTGGTGGCTGTTAGCTTAGCATTGCTATGTAGCATGTAGCCTTGGTGGCTGGTAGCTTAGCATTGATATGTAGCATGTAGCCTTGGTGACTGTTAGCTTAGCATTGCTATGTAGCATGTAGCCTTGGCGGCTGGTAGCATTGCTATGTAGCATGTAGCCTTGGTGGCTGGTAGCTTAGCATTGCTATGTAGCATGTAGCCTTGGTGGCTGGTAGCTTAGCATTGCTATGTAGCAAGTAGCCTTGGTGGCTGTTAGCTTAGCATTGCTATGTAGCATGTAGCCTTGGTGGCTGGTAGCTTAGCATTGCTATGTAGCATGTAGCCTTGGTGGCTGTTAGCTTAGCATTGATATGTAGCATGTAGTCTTGGTGGCTGGTAGCTTAGCATTGATATGTAGCATGTAGCCTTGGTGACTGTTAGCTTAGCATTGCTATGTAGCATGTAGCCTTGGCGGCTGGTAGCATTGCTATGTAGCATGTAGCCTTGGCGGCTGGTAGCATTGCTATGTAGCATGTAGCCTTGGTGGCTGGTAGCTTAGCATTGCTATGTAGCGTGTAGCCTTGGTGGCTGGTAGCTTAGCCTTCGTAGCGTCTTTTAACCGTAGGCCTGATTATTCATGTGAAGCTCTTACTGACCCACTTCCTGTTCAGGGATTAGCCTTTGGTGCAGCTTCCTGTTTCTCTGGTATTTGATGGTGAGTCCTCTGAGCTGAAGCAGGTGGTTCAGCCTCTGCATGTGAAGCTGTGACGGATGTGAAAGTTTAGCGGAGGAAGTTTGTGGGCGTGAGCGGACGAGATGAAACACAGGGGATGTACATCAACATAAGCTGCCGTCTAAATTTAACCTCGGAGGGAGGAGAGACGCTTCAGCTTCGTGGGTGGAAGAGCAGTCGGAAAAATGTCATCGTTTCCGAAATGGCCGCAAACGATGGTTTAGATAATTGATAAGTCGCTGATTAATTTTGCAGTAAGTCGCTAATCTGGATGTAGCTGCTCTTACAGCTTTTAACCAACACTCACATAAACAAATCCATCAATACACAACCAGCATTAAGGGTTTAAGATGATGATGGTACATTCAGCTTTAATGTTAACATCTACAGCTGAACCTCAGTCACGTTGGTGTTAACGTGAGACTTTCAGGTTTTCCATTCACATTCCTCTGGTTTATATTTTGGTGAAATGCTGCTCAGGGCTGGAGCTCGTAGCCGTTAGCCATGATACCGTTTAGCCATGATACCGTTTAGCCATGATGCCGTTTAGCCATGATGCCGTTAGCCATGATAGCGTTTAGCCATGATACCGTTTAGCCATGATGCCGTTTAGCCATGATGCCGTTAGCCATGATACCGTTTAGCCATGATACCGTTTAGCCATGATACCATTTAGCCATGATACCGTTTAGCCATGATACCGTTTAGCCATGATACCATTTAGCCATGATGCCGTTAGCCATGATACCGTTTAGCCATGATACCGTTTAGCCATGATACCATTTAGCCATGATACTGTTTAGCCATGATACCGTTTAGCCATGATACTGTTTAGCCATGATACCGTTTAGCCATGATGCCGTTTAGCCATGATACTGTTTAGCCATGATACCGTTTAGCCATGATACCGTTTAGCCATGATACCATTTAGCCATGATACCGTTTAGCCATGATACCGTTTAGCCATGATACCGTTTAGCCATGATACCGTTTAGCCATGATACCGTTTAGCCATGATACCGTTTAGCCATGATACCATTTAGCCATGATACCGTTTAGCCATGATAGCGTTTAGCCATGATACCATGATAGCGTTTAGCCATGATAGCGTTTAGCCATGATACCGTTTAGCCATGATAGCGTTTAGCCATGATACTGTTTAGCCATGATACTGTTTAGCCATGATAGCGTTTAGCCATGATACCATGATAGCGTTTAGCCATGATAGCGTTTAGCCATGATACTGTTTAGCCATGATACTGTTTAGCCATGATGCCGTTTAGCCATGATACCGTTTAGCCATGATACCGTTTAGCCATGATACCATGATACCGTTTAGCCATGATACCATGATAGCGTTTAGCCATGATACCATGATAGCGTTTAGCCATGATGCCGTTTAGCCATGATAGCATTTAGCCATGATACCGTTTAGCCATGATACTGTTTAGCCATGATACTGTTTAGCCATGATGCCGTTTAGCCATGATACCGTTTAGCCATGATAGCATGGTACCGTTTAGCCATGATACCATGATACCGTTTAGCCATGATAGCATGGTACCGTTTAGCCATGATACCATGATAGCGTTTAGCCATGATACTGTTTAGCCATGATACCGTTTAGCCATGATACTGTTTAGCCATGATGCCGTTTAGCCATGATACCGTTTAGCCTGATACGTTTACCATGATAGCGTTTAGCATGTATGTCTGACTATGCAGGTGAAAACAAGCTTCAACTAACAAACCACGACGTTGATCATTAAATTAGTTGATTAGATTTTGAAAGTCGTCTGTTCTCGGCTCTAACTCCACCTCTGGATCCGTGGCAGCGTTTTCTCTTCATTTGTTTTTGTTCAGGTCACCATGAATAGTAGCAACGGTAGCAGAGACCTGCTAAAGGATGCTAAGACTTAGCACTAAGAGCAGGACGTTACTGGAAATCTGTGATTTCTATGATATTCTTCCATCTCACCATAAATATCACGTTAGCGTCGCTGTGTCTTTAATTTATTTAAACACGTTACTGAACGGTTTCTTATATGTTTTACTTTATTTATAAGTCTGAACACCTGAACTCCTCTCAGGTGTAAACGAGCTGCGTCTCCATGGATACGGAGACGTTTACCTGCTGAAGTGACCCGTGATTTGTTTCTCTATTTGAAAGGGACAGAATTAAGACTGTTTATTTGTCCACATGTGGGACGTGTCCTTGTCCTTGTCCCAGTATATGAGTCTGACGTCCTGTTGCTGCCGTGTGGATCATTAAGGTTATAAAATGTAAAGAATGAGGAAGTGAGTTATTGTTCAAGTGCACATTAATGCCCATCTGTTAGCATGTTAGCATGTTAGCGTCCTCAGCCCCTCCACAGGTGAGATTTTGAGTTTGAGGGTTTTTTCAGTTTGTTGGATATAAACCGTGACTGAGACCACAGAGCGTTTTGTCCCATGTTCGTCCCCCTCGTCTCCTCCTGCTCAGGTTAACGAATCGTGGCTGCTGATACGATTCAACGAGGATTTTGGTTCGTTTAGAACAATACGATTCAAACGATTCACTGACTTTTCAGCCAAAAACCAGAGAGACTGAAGTAAAACCTGCTCAGCAGTGACGGTTTTTCAGGGCGACACATGTCAGGACGAAGCCGGCGACAATACAAAATACATCGAGTATTAATACAAAGAGACAAACATTCTCTGTCTCAATTAACAAGGAATAAAATGCGTTTGTCTTTTTTGTAGAATGAGATTTTGTTTAATCTCAGCGTTTAGCTTCACGCAGAGTTTTTCACAGCATGAGACTTGACTGTAAAATCACAGTATCTTTATCTAAATCACACTCATCTCATCTTTCTTTATGTGCAGTGAAATAAAACATAAAAAAGGTCATAATGTTTCTCTGGCTGCGTTTCATGATGATTCTACTAAAAGGAAATTAGAGGATTGTAGCATCAACTCTCAGAAGCTCATTCAACGTTTTCATTAAAGCAGCTACATGCTGTTTTTTTCCCAACATGACGTCATGTCACTGACTTTAACAGCTTCTTATTCACAAACAAACAAACAAAGACCAAACTGTGATTAAACGCAGAGAAACGTATTTAATCATTGTAATAAACAGTAAAACAGGAACATGTGATTGTCACTGACGTTACGACATTGAACCGTTTTCTCCTCCTCTTTGCATCGTCCGTGCAGATCTGCTGCTTCACATCCACACGTCCTAATCCTGTAACACTGTGTGCAGCGCTTAAAGGCGTCCGTGTAAAACGCTCCGTCTCATTAGTTCCCATCCTCAGCCTGACTCAGCCGCCACTTCTTAGTCAGACTGAATCAGGTTTAACGCCTTTATCATTCAACGTGCTAAAACACATCAGTGTAAAGTCTGACGTTATTTCCTCGTATCGACACAATCGGTTGATTTCCTTTAAAACGATATTAGGTCGATGTACGTCGTCTGGAAGGCCAACTAGCCGAGCACAGATCCATGTGGTTGGATCGTAGGACAATAAGTCGATTCATTCAGTGGATGAATCGTTAAACCTCCACCTCCTACATGTTTTTATTTTTCACGTCTGTCCTTGTTTGTCCCCCTCAGGTCTCCTGGCGTCTCTACAGAGCACGCTCAGTAACCCCTCCCTGCAGTCGTCGCTAAGCAACCCCAACATCCAGTCGTCGCTGAGCAACCACTCCTTCACCAACTCCCTGAGCTCCTCCTCCCTGCACTCGTCGCTAAGCAACCCCTCGCTGCAGTCGTCCCTCGGCTCCTCCCCGTCCCTGCCCTCCTCCCTCAGCAGCCAATCGCTGCACTCGTCCCTCAGTAACTCCTCCCTCCAGTCGGCGTCCAGCAGCAACCCGGGATATGGCGGCGTGGGCGGTGTATCCAACTCCTGCTCCTCCTCCTCGTCCTCCTCCTCGTCCTCGTCCACCTATTCACCGTCACTCAGCACGTCGCCACGGAGACGAGCCCAGCTGTCTCCGCTTATCCTCCCCATGGGGGGGGAGTCGAGGAGGCATCACTCCAAACAGTTCTCCCCCACCATCTCCCCCACGCTGTCCTCCATCACACAGGTAACACACAGGCCAAAGCCACTAGCATCAGCATTAGCATCAGCATTAGCATCAGCACTAGCATCAGCACTAGCACTAGCATCAACATTAGCATCATCACTAGCACTAGCATCAGCATTAGCACTAGCACTAGCATCAGCATCAGCACTAGCATCAGCACTAGCATCACCACTAGCATTAGCACTAGCATCAGCACTAGCATCAGCACTAGCATCAGCATTAGCTCTAGCACTAGCATCATTACTAGCATCATTACTAGCATCAGCATCAGCACTAGCATTAGCACTAGCACTAGCATCAGCACTAGCATCAGCATTAGCATCATCACTAGCACTACCACTAGCATCAGCACTAGCACTAGCATCAGCACTAGCATCAGCACTAGCATCAGCATTAGCATCATCACTAGCACTAGCATCAGCACTAGCACTAGCATCAGCACTAGCATCAGCACTAGCACTAGCATCAGCACTAGCACTAGCATCAGCATTAGCATCATCACTAGCATCAGCACTAGCATCAGCACTAGCACTAGCATCAGCATTAGCACTAGCACTAGCATCATTACTAGCATCAGCACTAGCATCAGCATTAGCACTAGCACTAGCATCATTACTAGCATCAGCACTAGCATCAGCACTAGCATCAGCACTAGCACTAGCATCAGCACTAGCACTAGCATCAGCACTAGCATCAGCATTAGCATCATCACTAGCACTAGCATCAGCACTAGCATCAGCATCAGCACTAGCATCAGCACTAACATCAGCATTAGCACTAGCATCATTACTAGCATCAGCACTAGCATCAGCACTAGCACTAGCATCAGCACTAGCATCAGCACTAGCATCAGCACTAGCTCTAGCACTAGCATCATTACTAGCATCATTACTAGCATCAGCACTAGCATCAGCACTAGCATTAGCACTAGCACTAGCATCAGCACTAGCATCAGCATTAGCATCATCACTAGCACTAGCATCAGCACTAGCACTAGCATCAGCACTAGCATCAGCACTAGCACTAGCATCAGCACTAGCATCATGCTTTCCCATCCATCACTACATAGGTCACCACTAGCACTTGATCAGCACTAGCAGCACTAGCATCAGCATTAGCATCATCACTAGCACTAGCATCAGCACTAGCACTAGCATCATTACTAGCATCAGCACTAGCATTAGCACTAGCATCAGCACTAGCATCAGCATTAGCATCAGCACTAGCACTAGCATCAGCACTAGCATCAGCACTAGCATCAGCATCATCACTAGCACTAGCATCAGCATTAGCACTAGCACTAGCATCATTACTAGCATCAGCACTAGCATCAGCACTAGCACTAGCATCAGCACTAGCACTAGCATCAGCATTAGCACTAGCACTAGCATCAGCACTAGCATCAGCATCATCACTAGCACTAGCATCAGCATTAGCACTAGCACTAGCATCATTACTAGCATCAGCACTAGCACTAGCATCAGCACTAGCATCAGCACTAGCATCCATCCTTTTCCCTCCTTCTTAATACTGAGGTGTTTATCCCCCCCCCCCCCTTCAGGGCGTTCCTCTGGACACCAGCAAACTGCCCCAGGACCAGAGGCTGCCCCCCTACCCCCTCAGCCACCAGCCCTGTCTCCCGGGGACCCAGCCTCAGCAGCCCCCCCTACTGGGCCACCAGCAGCTGCACCGCCTCCAACAGCCGAGACCCAACAACCAGCAGCAGCTCCACCTGCAGAACCTCCGCAACCAGCACCACTTTGTTACGGTGAGGAGGGGGGAGGAGGAGGGGGGGGGGGATAGACGGATTACGGTGTTATAGTAACCCCCCCTCCCCCCCCCCCCCCCCCCCCCCCCCCCCCCCCACGCTAAACCTGACCCCTCTGTCCTCCATCTTGTCTCTGCAGCACACCAAGCCGATGGCGGCACAGGTGAACACATCGAACGCTCCCGCGAAGAACGAGGGGGGGTTGGAGCAGGTCCAGACGTCCCATCAGGTCCAGACGTCCCATCAGGTCCAGACGTCCCCAATGGTCGGCCACAGCCTGGCCTCAGACTTCTACAGCGTGAGTCACTGATGGCGCCACCTGGAGGCTGCAATGCTTCTAAGCTAGTTGTTGTTGTTGTTGTTGTGGTTGTTGTTGTTGTGGTTGTTGTTGTTGTTGTTGTTGTTGTGGTTGTTGTTGTGGTGGTTGTGGTTGTTGTTGTTGTTGTTGTTGCTGTTGTGGTTGTTGTTGCTGTTGTGGTTGTTGTTGTGGTTGTGGTTGTTGTTGTTGTTGTTGTTGTTGTGGTTGTGGTGGTTGTGGTTGTTGTTGTTGTTGTTGTTGCTGTTGTGGTTGTTGTTGCTGTTGTGGTTGTGGTGGTTGTTGTTGTTGTGGTTGTTGTTGTTGTGGTTGTGGTGGTTGTGGTTGTTGTTGTTGTTGCTGTTGTTGTTGTTGCTGTTGTGGTTGTTGTTGTGGTGGTTGTTGTGGTTGTTGTTGTGGTGGTTGTTGTTGTTGTGGTTGTGTTGTGGTTGTTGCGCGATGGTTGTGTGTGTGTGGTTGTTGCTGTTGATGTGGTTGTTGGTTGTGGTTGGTGGTGTGTTGTTTGGTAGTATGTGGGTTGGGTGGTTGTGGTTGCTGTTGTGTTGTTGTTGTTGTTGTTGTGGTTGTTGTTGTGGTTGTTGTTGTTGTTGTGGTTGTTGTTGTGGTTGTTGTTGTTGTGGTTGTGGTTGTGTTGTTGTTGTTGTGGTTGTTGTTGTTGTTGTTGTGGTGGTTGTGGTTGTTGTTGTTGTGGTTGTTGTGGTTGTTGTTGTTGTGGTTGTTGTTGTTGTGGTTGTTGTGGTTGTGGTTGTTGTTGTTGTTGTTGTTGTTGTGGTGGTTGTGGTTGTTGTTGTTGTGGTTGTTGTTGTTGTTGCTGTTGTGGTTGTGGTTGTTGTTGTTGTTGTTGTGGTTGTTGTGGTTGTGGTGGTTGTTGTTGTGGTTGTTGTTGTTGTTGTGGTTGTGGTGGTTGTGGTTGTGGTTGTTGTTGTTGTTGTTGTGGTTGTGAGCTCTGTGTTGTGTGTTTTCCCAGGATGCCTTGTTCAACTCTCTGCTGGAGGACCCGTACCTGAGTCTGCAGCTCACAGGGAAATCCACCCAACAGGTAACCAGAACCAGAACCAGAACCAGATCCTGAACCTGCCCCCCCCCCCCAGTTCTCTCTCTGACCTCCCCCTTAACTCCGCCTCCTCCAGATCCAGTTCCCAGCAGAGAACCAGACTGATGGTCTCTCCCTGAACCACAACGCTCTGAGCTGCACCGGATCGGACAAGAACCCGTTCCCCTCCAACAGCCAAGGGTCCCTGGATCTGCAGGAGCCGGGGGACCAGAACCAGAACCAGAACTACGGTGGTGGAGACGGACGACACAACGTGCCCAACATCATCCTCACAGGTCGGTCTCAGTAAGATGTCCAGAACCAGATCCAGATCCAGAACCAGATCCAGAACCAGATTCAGATCCAGAACCAGATTCAGTATCAGGATCAGAACCAGATCCGGGATCAGATCCAGATTCAGGATCAGATCCAGGATCAGATTCAGATCCAGAATCAGATCCAGAATCAGATCCAGAACCAGATTCAGGATCAGATCCAGAATCAGATCCAGAACCAGAACCAGATTCAGGATCAGATCCAGATCCAGATCCAGGATATCGGGATTCAGATCCAGAACCAGATCCAGAATCAGATCCAGGATCAGATCCAGAATCAGATCCAGGATCAGATCCAGGATCAGATTCAGATCCAGAATCAGATCCAGGATCAGATCCAGAACCAGAACCAGATTCAGGATCAGATCCAGAACCAGATCCAGATCCAGGATCAGATTCAGATCCAGAACCAGAACCGGTGGTGTCTCTATCTGGTCTGGAGTCTCTGCTGGACCAATCAGATTGTGTGGGCGGGGCTTATTTAATAAACCACTAAACGCCCCCCCCTCCCTTGCAGGTGACTCCCCCCCAGGTCTGTCCAAAGAGATCGCCAGCGCCCTGTCCCACGTCCCCGGCTTTGAGATGGACCCGTTCTCCCTGGACGACCAGCTCCGGATGGACCCGCTGACCCTGGACATGCTGGACGGGGACCTGATGCTGACCGACCCGGCCGTGGAGGACTCCTTCCGGTCTGACCGGCTCAAGTGACCCCCCCTCCCCCGCCTTCCTTCCTTCCGTCCCCCCATCCTGTCCCTCCGTCCTCTGGGAGGACAGGGGGGTGGACTCTGGACGTCCTGGCCCAGGCGTCTCTGAGAGGACGTGCACTTAAACTGAAAACGCTCCCGTCGCAGGAATCAAACCAGCAGCTTCAAGAGCTTGAACTGACCCCGCCCCCTGTCCCCGCCCTGTCCCCGCCCCCTCTCCCTGACCCCGCCCCCTGGCCCCGCCCTGCTTCTCTGGCCACTTTAACAGGATGCTAGCCATGATGTAACCTCCTCAGGCCTCTACTATATATGCAGCAGCTTCACGTCCTCGTCCGCGTCAGTTAAACCTTCGTTAAACCTTCGTTAACTCTTCGGTTTAACGAGCTTTAAAGACGAGTTAACGAAGGTTTAACTTCCTTAACGCTGCGTTAACTCTTCGTTAACAGCTTCAGTTTGTGGCAGTAAAAGCTCGAAGGCCAATCCAGGAGATTAGTGGAACCTTTTCCTTAACTCTTCGTTAACTCTTCGTTAACTCTTCGTTAACTCCCGGAGTTTAGTGGAACCTCTGGTTACTGACGTCTGTTACATTTTACTGTCAGACTCTCGTGTTTCTGTTTCGTTCACTTATTGTTGGTTGGCAGAAACGTGAGGATGTTAAAGTTTAAAACGTTGAGTCCAGACGAGTTTGTCTGAGCTCGTTCTTTCATTTCTACCGACTGAAAACCTCCACGGACGCGTTGTTTGTTTCCTCTGAGTCTGAAATCTTTACAAACTAAGAAGCAGGTCTTTTTACAGCGGCGTGGTCACTGTGATTGACGGCCTTCGGCCCCGCCCCCTTAGTTTGTAAATAAGAACGTTAAAGACGCGAGAAGAGAAATTAATATTAATAATAATCTGAAGAACTACTGATGAACAACGAGAAGAAGAAACAGAAAGTGACAGAAAGATTTTACAGAGAGAAGAAGAAAAAGATGATGTTGATTGTTGAGTCTGCCGCCCCCTGCCGCCCCCTGCCGCCCCCTGCTGGTCGCTGCTGGTCGCTGCAGGTCGCTGCCGCCCCCTGCAGGTCGCTGCAGGTCGCTGCAGGTCGCTGCAGACTCAGAGTCAGATTAAACCCTGCTGCTCTGATGGAGACGGCGTCTCCTCCTTATTTTAGCTCATAACTAGACGTAGTTCAGCTTCTTGCTCTCAGGCTGGAGAAACATTTAAATTCCATAATCACATTTTTACGTCATAACCGTTAATGGACAAACTCTTTTCTTCAGAACAGCACAAGTTAATATTTATTTCTACTTTGTTTTCACATAAATCTATTAACTGACTTCAGTCCTCATCATAAAGAATTAATTTAAAAGTGGTTAAAATCTGTCTCCAGCTCTAATAGACAAACATTTACATCTAGTGATTTAGTGACGTCGTTAAAAGTGAGAAAAGAATCAGACTTTTAGTTTTTATCATTAGGACTGAAGTTAAATAAAAGGTTTATGAAAACAAATATATTAACGTGTGTTATTTTTATTTTTATCGTTTTTGAAGACGACACTTTTGTCCCTTGATAGAAACTATTTTAAAAGCAGGTGTGAGGTTAAAGAAAAACATCAAACTACGACGTCTGGAGGAGATGAGCTTTAAAAGAAGCATCAGAGTCAGAGGGAGCCAATCAGGCTGCGTTTCTCCAATCAGTCAATCAGTCAATCAGTCAATCAGCCAATCAGCCAATCAGCCAATCAGTCAATCAGCCAATCAGCCAATCAGTCAATCAGCCAATCAGCCAATCAGTCAATCAGTCAATCAGTCAATCAGCCAATCAGCCAATCAGTCAATCAGCCAATCAGCCAATCAGTCAATCAGTCAATCAGTCAATCAGTCAATCAGCCAATCAGTCAATCAGTCAATCAGCCAATCAGGCTGCGTTTCTCCAATCAGTCAATCGGCCAATCAGTCAATCAGTCAATCAGCCAATCAGCCAATCAGCCAATCAGAAGAGCCGTGTGTGTGTTGTTGTCGGCGCTGGAAGCCGACTCATCGTCCATCAGAGATTAGTTGCCGTGTTTTGTTTTGGTGGCGGCCATCTTGGAAACCCGTCAGATCATCTTTTAATTTGATTTATTTTAACCCTCAGGCATCTCTTTAATTTCCCGTCCTCTGGACTCATCGGGGACAAAAATGTCCACGTCCAAAGAACCTGCGATAAAAACTTCATTAATATATTTTTTTAAACTAACTCTTAAACCACTTGAGCACTTTACAGAACCACCAAAAACCATCAGTCACTTTGAGGATTTCAACCCTTTAAAAGTCATTTATCGACTTATTTTCCTTCCAGCTGATGTTGTGAAGCTGGATGATGTTTTTAAATCAGTCAACATGTAAAATATTGGCTCATTTTCTTAATTAGGTTTAATGTAGTAAAAACGTCCCATTGACTCTAATGATCTCGTTAGTGTTGGTGTTTGTGTTATTGATCCGTGTGAAGGTGCGAGTCGATGCCTGAGGGTTAATTATTGTTTTAGATGTTTTTAATTCATTCTCAAGCTTTTTTTTCTTCATGTTAACAAAAATAAATAATAAATAAATCCATAAATTCTCTTCATATCATCCGTCTTCAGATTTCCAGCCTCAAACGTCGCCGCCATCACGGAGTTGGTCGAATAAAACCTGAAACGTGTTCGATCAAAAGTCAGAGTGTGTGTGTGTGAGTGTGTGTGTGTGTGTGTGTGTGTGTGTGTGTGTGTGTGTGTGTGTGTGTGAGTGTGTGTGTGTGTGTGTGGGATCAGTTCAAGGCCATATTTCATATTATTTTTTCATCTTTTTATTTTTTATTGTTAATGTATGATATTATTAATCCTGTTCTAAATGTTGTTGTCGATAGTTTTCTGTCTCGTAATGAATCAGATTTTTATTCGTGGTAACGGGGAATGTGGAGCCGATGTAAATATTCTAACAGGAGACATTTTTAAAGAGACTGTATTCACATTATTTTACAGAAAATAAAAAAAAATAAACCTGTGAAAACTCAAAGTGTCTCCGTGTCCGACTGTAGCTGCAGGAAATAACCAGAGGCAGAAAGAGTTCAGCTTTATTCAGATTATTTCTGCATTAATACTAAAGTATTGATTGATAATATGATTAAATGGTGAAGCTCCAGTTTCCAATGATGATTATAGATCAACACACTGGTCGACAGTGAGGGTTTAGTTTTAGCTCAGGTTAAAGAGAAATGATTTTATTTGATGTTTTATTTGCACCATGTGGAGAAATATCTTTAGTTGCAGGAGGACGCGGTTATATTTGATTAAAAGTGGCAGATTTAATGCATGACTGCAGAGACTAGTGTCCCTAATGATGTGGCCAGAGACTCGATATGATTAGATCTCAGTGTTGGAGACCGATGTAGGAAAATGTCTTTTAAAGTGAATTAACACATGGAAACACTTTTCTAGCTTTGATCACCTGGAAATAAACAGATTCATTCTAATATAAATATATTTCATTCACAATCATAATAAATCAGGAGGAAGAGAAGAAGGAGGAGATTATTATTATTATTATTATTATTATTATTATTATAGTAGTAGGAGGAGGAGGAGGAGGAGGAGGAGGAGGAGGAGGAGGAGTATAAACTGGAAGGCTAAACTGATTAATTCTAATTGATTTTTAATATTATGTGTAATGAAAGACAACACGTGCGGCCTTTTATTTTCCAGGGTCAGACCGGAAGCGGCTGTTGTCGTCCGTCTGGCGCAGTGATGGGAAGTTCAGCTCTTTTCTGAGAATCGACTCTTTTACCACTGTTAACCCAAAGAAGAATCGACTCTTTATTTATAGAGTCTGTTTAAAAACGGTCACAGATGAAACAAAGGGCCACATGTATATAAGTATACATACGTATACTTACGTATACATACGTATACATACATGTGACTGGCAGCAGCGTAGCGGTGGAAAGAAACCCACACTCTCTCTAGATGGTCATTAATTTGTAATTGGAAAGAATGAAAGTAAACGTGCTGCTAACCTGATCACAGAGGAGGAAACTGTAGAATCTATAAATCCTGGGGACGTCAGTGACTCACATCTAAAATTTGATGCCAATGTGGACGTGACTGTCAAGAAAGGGAAGAAAAAGACAAAAATGTCTTGAATAAAATTGTGAGCAAAACAATCCTATGTCCTCAGGAAGGTTTATTTCCTCTGATACTAGACTTTTAAATCTAGATCTGGGAATGAACTCCAGCTGTCGCACTGAATCACCTCCAGGACAAATAAAGTTGAGTTGAATTGACAGATGGAACCAACAATGAACCCACCAAGTTCTGCCACATAAGACCTGGAACAGTCTCGACTTCTACTGCAAACGGCCACTAGGTGTCGTAGCCGAGCCACTAAAGGACTGTAACTGTAGATCAGCAGAACACAGAACAACATTCAGACAAAACTCAGCAACACATGAAAACACTGACAGATCTCAAGGTTTTAACACACGAGCGAAACGTCTGAAACTGAAACAATGAACACAGCGTTCAACATGTAATATCTGAGTTTTCTGTCCAGTTTCATGTTGTTTGTCTAGATTTTGTCTTTGTTTTCTATGTTTCTAATGATTTTGTGTTGTTTTAATTTCCTAGTAAGTAAGTAGGTTCTAGGAAAGTTCTGACCAGGAACGAGGTGGATCAGGTTTCAGCAGATGGACCTGGATGCACAACTTATATTTATATGAAATTATGTTTGATGCATTTGTCCCGGTTCAATAAACATCTAAATAAATCGATCACATTTTTTACATGGGTCTGAAGTTGACCAGTACACTGCCCTCGTATCGTATCGTTTTCTATCGTATCGTAACGTATCGTATCGTTTCTTATCGTATTGTATTGTATCATATCATACATATCGCTGGCTGGT